>NC_069502.1:448853215-449110703 GCF_027579735.1 Bombina bombina
CCCTCTCTTTTGCTCTCTCTCCCCCCTCTCTTTTGTGCTTTCTCCCCCTCTCTTTTGCGCTCTCTCCTCCTCTCTTTTGCACTCTCTCTCTCTCGCTCCACCTCTCTTTTGCTCTCTCTCTCTCCCCCCTCTCTTTTGCTCTCTCTCACCCTTTCTTTTGCACTCTCTCCCCCTCTCTTTTGTGCTCTCTCCCCCCTCTCTTTTACGCTCTCTCTCTCCCCCGTCTCTTTTCCGTTCTCTCTCTCTTTTGTGCTCTCTCTCCCCCCTCATTTGCACGCTCTCTCTCCCCCTCTCTTTTGCGCTCTCTCCCCCTCTCTTTTGCACTCTCTCTCCCCCCTCTCTTTTGCTCTCTCTCTCCATCCCTCTCTTTTGCTTTCTCTACCCCTCTCTATTGCTCTCTCCCCCCTCTCTTTTGCTCTCTCTCCCCCACTCTATTGCTCTCTCTCCCCCCTCTCTTCCCTCTATTCTGCTCTTTCCCCTCTCTTTTGCTCTTTCCCCTCTATTTTGCTCTCTCTTCCCCCTCTCTTCTGCACTTTCCCCTCTCTTCTGCTCTTCCCCCTCTCTTTAGCTCTTTCCTATCTCTTTTTGTCTCTCCCCCTCTTTCTATTTCTCTCCCCTCTTCGTGCTGACCGCGCCCGACCAGCCCCTGTCACACCCGACCACGCCCCCGACCATGCCCGGTCACGCCCACGATCCCATCCGGCCACGCCCACTTTTGCAGCAAACAGCATGTCAGCTAAGGCCAGGTGTGTTTGTCCTCGTGCTGTCTCTACTGCGCATGACAGCTTCGGACAAACACACTTGGCCTTTTATATAATAGGATGTGATAGATTTTAGACATGAGCTTTAAATGATGTGGTAAGATACGTTTTAAGTTCTTTTCTAACTAGGTATAAAAATATTTAAGTTAGGAAATGTGCAACAGAAAATCAATTATACTGTAGCTGCACTTATAAGCTTACAGAATATGGTTTTATTCTAAACATCCCAGAAAAGCACAAACCTCCAGCTGCTACTACTTCTAGTTGAGAAAATGTAAGGTTACTATAAAATCACTGGCTTCACTTGATAACAAAAATATATTTGTGCAGTTAAATTCAGAAAATAAATAAAACAGAAGACGTACAAAAGAAAAGGGTCCTTCATCTGTAAAAACTCATGGTTCTATATAAATAATTTTCAATCAGGTAGATTACGAGTTGTGCGTTCGTGTTTTAATGCTAAAAAAATGGTCATTTCAGCGTTAAAACAGCAACACAGCCATTACGAGTTTTGTCGGTATAGCTGTACCGCAAGCCTTTTAGCCTGTAACGCAAAGTCAGTCCCACACTCGAAAAAATTAGTTTTTTTTCATGGGATTCCCATAGCGCTGCCACTACGAGTTTTGCGGTGAGGCTTAAAAGCTTGTGTTACACCCTATAACGACAAGTTCTGTAGCGCCATCTGAGAGCAGTAGTTATGAGTTTTATGTAACAGTTTTGTTGCGTAAAACTCATAACACCCATAAACTTCCTATTAACCCCTAAACCGAGGCCCTCCCGCATCGTAAACACTATATTAAAGTTATTAACCCCAAATCTGCCACTCCCGACATCGCTGCCACTAATAAAATTTATTAACCCCTATTCCGCCGCTCTCCAACATCGCCCCCACTAAAAAAAGTTATTAACCCCTAAACCTCTGGCCTCCCACATCACTACTACTAAATAAACCTATTAACCCCTAAACCGACAGCCCCCCATATCGCCAAAAACTAAATCAAACTATTAACCCCTAAACCTAACAACCCCCTAAATTTAAATTACAAGATCCCTATCTTAAAATAAATAAAAACTTACCTGTGAAATTAAAAAAAACAACTAAGTTTTAAACTATAAATTAAACTAACATTAATATTATACTAAAATTCAAATAACTATCAATCAAATTAATTAAATTACATAAAAAAACTAACCCTACTAAAAAAATGAAATCTACAATTACAAAAAATAAAAAATTCTTAATTACAAAAATAAATAAATAAATAAAGTACACAAAATAACAAACACTAAATTACGAAAAACAAACAAACAAAACTTTTTGTAGCCACCAATCAGAAAGTGCTACCCAGGTGCTGAACCAAAAATGGTGCGGCTCCGAACCTTACATTGCTGCTTTTTCAAATAAAGATAGGAAGAGAATCAAGAAACATAATAGGGGGTCAATTTAACAAGAGGTGAGCGGACATGATTCGCTGTAGTGAGGCGAGCGGACATGATTCGCTGTAGTGAGGCGAGCGGACATGATTCGCTGTAGTGAGGCGAGCGGACATGATTCGCTGTAGTGAGGCGAGCGGACATGATTCGCTGTAGTGAGGCGAGCCGACATGATTCGCTGTAGTGAGGCGAGCGGACATGATTCACTGTAGTGAGGCGAGCGGACATGATTCGCTGTAGTGAGGTGAGCAGACATGACTCGCTGTAGTGAGGCGAGCGGACATGACGGACATGATTCGCTGTAGTGAGGCGAGCGGACATGATTTGCTGTAGTGAGACGAGCCGACATGATTCGCTGTAGCCCGACCTCGCTAAATGCCGACAGCATAAGGCCTAAAAGGTGGCGGGGAAGGTAAGGAGCCAGAAACGGTGTGGGTCGGAAATAGCATCCGCTGCTTGTTAAATTGACCCCTAGGAGTAAATTAGAAAGTTGCTTAAATTTGCATTCTCTATCTGAATCATGAAAGAAATCATTTGGGTTTAGTGTCCCTCTAATATTAAAAATGGTATAGGGGGCCAGACTAAAGCTACAATGGTTTATAGAATCTACACGAGAATATAGAGTGAAGTGTGAGTTGTAAGCATTAGGGCCTTGAACAGCAAAGTGTATTTCAATCAGCCTGCTCCAAATGAAAAAAAAAGCTGTTGGAATTAAAACTTCTCCTTATTTAACATTTGAGACACCCTGGGGAGTTCTTAATAAAAAGCTGTCCTGAAAACCACATCGTTCTTTAGGTATTTGATTTAAAAACATAACTCTCTCAAGTCTGTTCTTACTGGGTAACATTTGTATCCACTTGGTTGTGCAATATATCTTTATTACAGATTTAAAATAACTTTTAGCCAAGAAAATCATTTTAGAAGTAAGAAAAACAAACTGCAAGAAAAAAACATTTGACTTAGTGCAGCTAAACTACACTTTAGATATTAGTGGCTCAAAAAAGAGAAACTGCTCCACTTCAAGTTAATATTTGCATAAAATATATTGGGCCAGATAACAAATTGGAGCAGTATTTAATGCTCCCGCTCAAGCGCTAACTCCGCTAGAAATAAGCTTTTTGCTCGCGTTAGGTAGCGCTCATATTACAAGTTGAAAGTAAACTGTTTTCACTTGCGCGCTAACCCGATGTGCGTAAAAAGACGAACTTGCGCTCAGAATATTGCACTCACGATAAGGTATTCCTCCATGTGGGTAACTATTAAGGCGCCACTTGTAATCTGGCCCATCATTTTTACCATTAGACATCATTCATCAATGATCTAGGATCGTTCTAAGAGAATGCTAAGAGTTATTGCTAAACAAGCACTAGAATTGTAAGAACTCAGTAGCTGTATAGATTCATTGGCTACAAACCAAAGTACCGGCTAACATCCCACTCCTAGCTGACTCACAAGGGTGTTCTTGTAAACCTCTGATGAGTTTCTTCTGTTACAAAATATTAAGGCTACCCTGCTCCTTGCTTGGGGAAATATAAATTCATGGGACATTCTGGCCAAGATGCACATAGATGAATGACATCTCTGAATAGAAAGATATTTGTAATATAAATGTATTGGCAACAATGCTTCTAGTAAAAGTTATCACTGTTTAAGTGTTAGCATTTTTCTCTGCACGTGCATGTGAAGCATAGCTAGATATTCTCAGTGCACCAGCATTTTAAATACTGCAGCTGCTCAGATCATCAGTGTGGCTTGTATCATGTCAGCAATTAACACTTGGGGGCCCATTTATCAAGCTCCAAACAGAGCTTTTGGGCCTGTATTTCTGGCAAGTCTTCAGACTCGCCAGAAACACCAGTTATGAAGCAGCGGTCTAAAGACCGCTGCTTCATAACCCTGTCCGCCTGCTCTGATAAGGCGGACAGTAATCGCCAAAATTCAACCCGATCGAGTACGATCGGGTTGATTGACACCTCCCTGCTGGCGGCTGGTTGGCCGCGAGTCTGCAGGGGGCGGCGTTGCACCAGCAGCTCTTGTGAGCTGCTGGTGCAATGCTGAATACGGAGAGCGTATTGCTCTCCGCATTCAGTGAGGTCTTGCGGACCTGATCCGCACTGTCGGATCAGGTCCGACAGACATTTGAGAAATAGGCCCCATTGAGTCTTTACCAGATGGTACAAGCACCTTAGGCTCTCTGAGTAAATGTTCTGTTTAAAATGCTGGTGCACACTACATAATTAAATACACTTTTGAAACAGCTATAGCTTTTATTAGAAGCATTTTTCTTAATACGTGTATATTACAAAATTGCTTCTATTCAAAATTTAAATACATCTCTTTGGATGCCAATTTTGGCTGGAATGTCCCTTTAAAGGGACAGTATACTGTAAAATAGTTTTTCCCTTAATGTGTTTACAATTGCTTTTTTTACCAACTGCAGAGTAAAAAATTTATGAAAATTAGCTTTTTAAGGTTTATTTCTGTATATTAAAGCTCTGATTTTGTGTTTTGAAGCCACAGCCTAATAAAATAGGTTGAGCTTGTAGGTATAATCAGATCTCATTACTGTATCACATTGTGCACATATACCTGCTTCTTTATCTTATATCTGTCCTTAAAACAATCACTGATACTTTGAGAGAACAATGGAAAATCAACATTTTATTACCTTATCTCTGCTTTATCACACTGGGAGTGTAATTTCTTCTGCTGGCTGTGTTTACAAAGCTTATCTATAGCTGGTACGCGCGGCCACAAACTTTCAGAATAGGTGGGGATACCACATGCTAAATTAACCATTTAAAATGCCAATATAAGGGTAAAGGAGCTACTTGTAAACAATTTAATACACTCCAGCAGGTAAAGTGGATCATTGGGAACAAATTAAAGGGGAGAAAATATTTGAGTAAACTGTCCCTTTAATCTGAAACCATTTTTTGGTGAATGCTGAGGTAAAGGAATATGAACTTAAGATTCCTGGCAACTCTTAAATATATTGTTACTAGTCCTAAAGCCCGTTCACACGGGCCATTCTTTGCAGTACAGCGGGCCCATCCCTTGCGCTCTTTCCCTCCCCCTCTCTTTTGCTCTCTCTCTCTCCCCCCTCTCTTCTGCTCTCTTACCCCCCTTCTCTTTTGATCTCTCTCTCTCCCCCCTCTCTTTTGCGCTCTCTCTCTTGCGCTCTCTCTCCCCCTCTCTTTTGCTCTCTCTCCCCCTCTCTTTTGCTCTCTCTCCCCCTCTCTTTTGCGCTCTCTCTCTCCCCCATCTCTTTTGCATTTTCTCTCTCCCATCTCTTTTGCGCTCTCTCTCCCCCATCTCTTTTGCGCTCTCTCTCCCCCTCTATTTTGAGCTCTCTCCCCCCCCCTCTCTCTCCCCCTCTCTTTTGTGCTCTCTCTCCCCCTCTTTTGCGCTCTCTCTCCCCCTCTCTTTTGTGCTCTCTCCCCCCCCTCTTTTGCGCTCTCCCCCCTCTCTTTTGTGCTCTCTCTCTCCCCTCCTTTACTCTCTCTCCCCCCTCTCTTTTGCGCTCTCTTTCCCCCTCTCTTTTGCGCTCTCTCTCTCCCCCTCTCTTTTGCGTTCTCCCCCCCTCTCTTTTGCGCTCTCTCCCCACTTCTCTTTTGCTCTCTCTCTCTCCCCCCTCTCTTTTGTGCTCTCTCTCTCCCCCCTCTTTTGCTCTCTCTCTCCCCCTCTCTTTTGCACTCTCTCTCCCCCTCTCTTTTGTGCTCTCTCCCCCTCTCTTTTGCGCTCTCTCTCCCCCTCTCTTTTGAGCTCTCTCCCCCATCTCTTTTGTGCTCTCTCTCCCCCTCTCTTTTGCGCTCTCTCCCCCCTCTCTTTTGAGCTCTCTCCCCCCTCTCTTTTGTGCTCTCTTTCTCCCTCTCTTTTGCTCTCTCGCTCCCCTCTCTTTTGCGCTCTCTTTCCCCCTCTTTTTTGCGCTCTCTCTCCCCCTCTCTTTTGCGCTCTCCCCCCCTCTCTTTTGCGCTCTCTCCCCACTTCTCTTTTGCTCTCTCTCTCTATCTCCCCCCCTCTCTTTTTTGCTCTCTCTCTCCCCCCTCTCTTTTGCGCTCTCTCTCCCCCTCTCTTTTGCGCTCTCTCTCCCCCTCTCTTTTGAGCTCTCTCCCCCATCTCTTTTGCGCTCTCCCCCCCTCTCATTTGAGCTCTCTCCCTCCCCTTTCTCTCCCCCTCCTCTCTCTTTATCTCCCCCCCTCCTCTCTCTCCCCTATCTCTCCCCTCTCTCTTTTGTAATCTCTCTCTCTCTACCCCTCTTTTGCTCTCTCTCTCTCCCCCTCTTTTGTGCTCTCTCTCTCCCCCCCTCTCCTCTCTTCCCTCTCCCCTACTCTCTGTCTCTCTACCCTCTCTTATATCGCGCCCACGCCCGGCCACGCCCCTTCACGACCGGCCACACCCCTTTCATGGCCATTCACGCCTGACCACGCCCCATTCACATCGGTCACGTCCCTGCTTACGCCCGGTCACACCCACTTCTGCCGCAGATGAGATCAGCTAGGGAGTAGGACTCAAAGGCCAGGTGTGTTTGAGGTGTGTTTGACAGCTTCGGACAAACACACTTGGCCTTTTATATAATAGGATAACTTTAAAGGGACATACAGTAAAACTATTTTTTTTCTCGTGATTCAGATGGAGGATAAAATTTTAAACAACTTTCCAATTTACTTCTATTATCAAATTTTCCTTCATTTCTTGGTACTATATAGCAGCAGTTTTGCTAGAATGTTATACATGAGCGAGAACACTAGATGGCAGCACTTTTTCCTCCCATTTAGTGCTCCAGGCATGTGCACGATACTTATCCAGATATCGCTCCAACGAAAAATAATATGAGAACAAAGCAAATTTGATAATAGAAGTAAATTGGAAACTTTTTTAAAAAAAATGACATGCTCTGGTTAACCATGAAAGAAACAAATCAGGGTTTCATGTCAATTTAAAAAGATATATAATATCCTGCAAGAAATCTATCTGTCATGCTCTTTTTCCCCTAAATCTGTCTATCTTTACAGTTGTACTCTATCATTTTCCTTATTTAAGTAATAGTAAACCCGGTTGTTTTCAGCCACTAGTACTGACCCTCTTGTACATTGGCCGTTGTGCAAGATCATGTTTATAAAAGCTGTTTTATTGGGGGCTTGTATGAGAATGTGTCTGTGCTTATATCAGCTATTATAATAAATATCTAAGCAGACTATTTCTGAAGTCAACTAGATCCATTACACCACAGTCAGTTTGAGGCGGCTGCTATTCCAAACTCACTCTTTACAACATTGAAAAATAAAATCAAATAACTATTTATAAATATTATTAGCAATAAAAGCCTATACAAGTAACGTCTTTGACCCTAAGCACAGGGATATGCCGCCTCTTTATTTGGGATGTCTCCCAGATGCTAATATTAAGGACTGAGGGGTATATTTTGTATCTATCCATGAGCCAACAAGGCAACTGCATGCAAATAGGGGGTTCAAGTCTACATAGGTTAACCAAGGGTTTGTGGGACTTCCTTACTGCATGTTAAAGGGACAGTCTGTTATGGTTTAAAAATATAGATAATCCCTTTATTACCCATTCTCCAGTTTTGCATAACCAACACGGTTATATTTATATACTTTTTGCCTCTGTGATTACCTTGTAGCTGTAGCTCTGCATACTGCCCCTTATCTCAGTTCTTTTGACAGACATATATTTTAGCCAATCAGTGCTGGCTCCATGGCAGTAAGCACATGGTTACCTATATGAACTAGCAGTGTCTAACTGTGAAAAATGAGATAAGAGGCGGTCTTCAAGGGCTTAGAAATTAGAATATGAGCCTACCTAGGTTTAGCTTTCAGCAAAGAATACCAATAGAACAAAGCAAATTTGATGATAACAGTAAATTGGAAAGTTTTTTAAAATGATATGCCCTATCTAAATCATGAAAGTTCAATTTTGACTAGACTTTCCCTTTAAGCATGGATGATACAGTTACACTTTTAACCTGTCTGAAAGCCAATATAGTGTTGTCCTCGAAATCAGACATAATGCATTCTGCTTATACCAATATTTAAAAAGTCAAAATCACTTTAACATATGTATGAATATGGGACAAGGGTTTTAAGGGGTTGGACCTTATTTTTTTAACAGATGATGATTGATATGATCCATTTGAATGCAGGATTTCTATGATGCTTACTATTGCTGTGGTCGTATAAACTAGTCTAAAGATATTACATTCACCACTGGCAGGAATGCTCAGTAAGGAACTGAACAGAGGAATGTTCTTATCGCCCCCTATATGAGTTCTGGTGTTCACTCCTTTGTCAGTCAGTCTTTGCACCAAAGGGCATTTTATGAAACATTTAATATAAAGCAATTGTTGATTAATATATTTATTTATTTTTTCATTAGAGAAGCCCCTATGTATGGTTTAAGATGAGGACGAGAGTCTTCAAAAATGAATAAATACCTTTTTTTTTGGTGAAACGGTTAACAATAACATTTCAATAAAGTCCAATTTAAAACCATGGAACTATAATAATTACCTGTGATAAAACAAATTCAGCCTTTCCTAATATACACGAAGATAGAAGAATTTTGGACTTTTGAAGACAATAAAGGTCATGTGTTATGGAAACAGGTTAAAGGAAGAGAATAAGAAACACTCTCATGGGTTGGATAGACATCCTACACCATATCCCTAAGTAATGTGTTCTACTGAAGTGATTTTAGAAGTTTTTAAAACTACCAGTCCATTATCTATTTCAAAGCCTACCTATGCCTCAGATTCAATTGATAGCATATTTCTAAAGTCATAAGGAAAATATCATATTCCAGTTGTAAACATAATTGTAGTTACAAAATATCATTATAGATTGTAATGGAGTTTTCTGTTGTGTTAATGGTGGTTAACAAAAGAAATGTAGTCTAAAAATGTTGCACTGAGTGCTGCCTTATTTATAAATGCATTTAACTAGATATTGCATTGTGTCTGGCAAAAATCCTTAATACCAAGAAAGCCTCACTGATCGTTCAGCAGTGTAGACACCATCAAGGAATCCAACCCATTAACCATCCGTCAATATTTTATGAAGATTCACATCTCTCTTAAAAAAACAAAACTAAAAACATTACAAAGAGTAATGGAGTAATGTTTGGGCTTTGACGGTACTTTACACACACATACAAATGAACATTTAAATGTAAATAAATGAATTCAGAGTCCAGTGGGTAAGTGCCCAGATGTAAAAGTCCTCATTTTCCTGGTTGCTGTTCTTTCTGAGTTCACATTAGGATATGAAATGAAGCTGTGAAGACAAAAAGCAAATAAAAAAAAGAACACATCATAGTGCATTATTCAAAACAATGCATTACAGCTGCCCCCAAAATAAAATACACCTAACTAGAATGCTGTTCTCTTCCCACATACAATACTCCAGACTCATCTCACTGACTGGTCTCCAGAAAACCTCAAGGAGATTCTTAATATTCTACCTGTTTGTCGGAAATGACTCCAGGATAATTCTAGCATCCTTCCCTTAACTGCTTTTTAAGTAGGAACATTAAATAACATCAGTGAAGAAGTTATCAATGAATAGCTGCCAATAACATCTTTCATATAAAGACTCTCATCTCTTATACTTTCTACTGGAGTAGGAATTAAAAAAAAGAAGTTACCAGTAATGTTGTTAAATGACATTTCTGTGCAAAATCTTTGGGTTTGTGAAATGAAGATATTTGTGGCATCATTTTGTCTTCAGACTACACTATAGTAAGTGTAATTGACACAATAGTAAAACAATATATGGTGATCAATATCCCTTAACCAGTTTATATTGTGACCAACTAGGCACTGCCTTATTCTATTTTGCAATTGCAAAAGAGTGAAGAACACAGAAAACTTACAATGGTGAACATGTGACTCTGCCAACTAGCTGATGGTGGTTATTACCTTGAAAGAAATCAGCAAGTTCTTTATAGTTCTTTTGGGATAGAATTTCTTCCTTTCTTGCTTCAGATTTGTACTATAATATTTCCATACAGAATTTGTATCCCACTTGGCTTCTTTCAACGCAGCACTGTTATCTGACTTGATAAACCAAGCTTTGTTATTGCAGATGAAAACTGTAGTCTAGTTTACCCTCCTGATCGCCAGTGACACCTTTTGTCTTTGGTACTGGGTGAGTATGAGATGATCTGTTTTACTGTTTTATGTCCTTTTAGTAGCTGTGCTGTCTGAGAGCCTATACTGACCTCTGCTGGGCACTTTTGGATATGCAGCTTTTCTGCAGTTTTGCAATATAACAACTAGAGCAGGTTTTCCCATAAGTTATATCTGGGCTGTTCTTTGATTTCCCATTTAAAGTTAAAAGAAATGTGTTGTGCACAATTATATTCAGCACCTCTATAGTGACCTAAATGTAAAGGAACAATAAAGTAAAAATAGAAACATTCATGATTCAGACAAAACATGCAATTTTAAACAACTTTCCAGTTTACTTCTGTTACATCATTTTCTTTGATCTCTTAGTGTCTTTTGATGAAAAGCATACCTAGGTAGGCTCAGGAGCAGCAATGCATTACTGGGAGCTAACTGCTAATTGGTGGTCGCACATATAAGCCTCTTGTTATTGGCTCACCCAATGTGTTCAGCTAGCTCCCGTTAGTGCATTGCTTCTCCTTCAACAAAGGATACAAAGAGAATTAAGCAAATGTGATAATAGAAATAAATTGGAAAGTTGTTTCAAATTGTATGTTCTGTCTGAATCATGAAAAACAAATGTTGGGTTTCATGTCCCTTTAAAATGGGTGTTTCAGTTGAAGAACATTAGTCCCTATGTCAAACGAAGACCAGTTTGGCTTCTGACTTCAGATTTCCCTATGTTTAGCCACATACAAAAGTAAACTTTATAAAGTGTACAGTGTAGATCCTGTGATTTTTCTGTAGGTGAGTGAGAGTGGGATACTGTAGATTGAATACATTTTACAGGTGCATGAGACTAAAGCTCATAGGCGTTACTGAGCTGGCAACTTGCCGAATTTGAGAAGTTTAAACAATGTAGAGGAACCTCAAAGTGACAAGTTATGTGCTCAGTTCCACATAAATTAATGGACCATGAATCTTTCAGCACTGCTTACACTTAGTTATGTACATTACTGTGGTGGCACCCAGATAACTTTAAAAAAAAACACATTCATAAAATCGCCTTTTGAATTTTTTTTAGACTGAATAGACAGAGAGCTGTATTGCATTCTGCTCTGAAATATGAGACACTTTTAAACACATAAAAATAAAAAATAGTTGAGTTAGCAAATTTTACAGACTGAAGTTAGGATCTATAATTGTTTATATTTCAATTTGCTTTTCTCCTACGTAACCTATTATACAGCTCAAACTGGAAAATGAATAAGACTCTTGTCCGTGGTGATGCATATAAGAGGGAGAAGCTTATTGCCAAGAAGATGGACATATTTTGCAAAATAAACTTTGATATCATACCATCCTGTATCGCTTCCTTTGTAGGTTTGCCAAGCAAAGTCAGACAGATATTAAACATCTCTGCAAGCAGACACCCTCCTCTCCTACAACTTCACTGCAAATCTCTGCAAGGTAATATCACTGACTTCTGTCTGCAATCAAGAAATGTGTGAACATGCTTTCTACATTTGTTTGGGCCATTTTACAAACTCTCTCTGCTGTCTTATCAGATTCCCATTCTCCCTCCTCTGTTTGCAGTTAATCTACCTCCCCTTGACACCCTACACATCTCTACATATTTCTAATTTTTTTTTCTCAACAGCAAACTCAGACATTAAACCTCTCTACAAGCATCACAGACACCCGCTCCAATTCCTACAAGTTCACTTTAAATGTCTGCAAGCACTTCACACCCAACCACTTACCCATTGATATAACCTTCCCTTCTAACTAAGATCAAGTGTTACTTCACCTGACTGCAAGTTAACATACACCATAAGGTATCACATAAGTGCTTTGTACTCCACCCTTCCTCCAGCCATCACACATCCTCAAAAACAATCAAATCATTGTTATAGTAATGCAGTTCTTTCCCCTCTCCTGCTGTCATATACCTTTTTCTTCTTCTTTAGATTGTAAGCTTGAGAGCCTCTCTAACTGTAACTCCCTTTGTATAAAAGTGCATCTACAACTGATTGTGCTCAAGGGCAGGCGCTCCTCTCCTTTTGTTTATGTTTGTCAATGTAAGTGTAGTCATGTACATTGTATAGTCTTACATATTGGCCCCATGTGCTAACCGAGAACTTGAGAAGTTGTCTGCACTCCTTCGCTGCATACAGGCAGCAGACCTGTTCATCCTCTGGCCCGTATGCATCATTACACACTGTGATGAAATGCCCACTCCTTCTCTCGCGTGACCAATCGCACAAGAGAAGGGTCTGTCAATCACCCCGAGCAAACGAGTTCAGGGTCATTTCTCTTCGGCACCTCATAGATGGCGAAGAGTGTTGGTCTAATGACTGCTGCTTCTTACATTGTGGAAAGCCGACTTGCATGTGCGAACCTGCCCCACAAGGGCTCCCGAGCCGCTTACGCCGTTTCATACATGGAGCCCAATGTCACATTATGTCTTTTATTGTATTGTACCCTTATGATTATAATGTACCTCTGTGTATCGCTTCATAAAATGTTGGCGCTTTATAAATAAATGATAATAATAATCACCTTAATTACTTTATGTACTGATAGAATTGTAACTACTTTAGAATTATAATTATCATTTTATTTTTTAATAGTGTATGTATAAAAATAAATAGGTCAAGAGATATTGCTTTTAACAGGATTCTAACATTTATGAATTTTGTAAGGTTATCTTTTTAATTTTTTAAAATACATTTCTTAAAAGAACAGTTAACACCTTGTAATTACAAGATGGTTTTGTAACCTTGCATTACATTAACATACCAGGCGAGTAGGACATTTTCTAAATGTTTTAACACCTTGTTTGCTTTAATATCCAAACTCCAAGCACCACTTGCCTTTTGTGGAGGAGCCAATCCTGACTTGTTACTGGAGTAGACAGGCCTAGCCGCTGTCATTATGTTAGCAACACATCCATTGTCTTGCAGTATGTTATCATCTCTGTTAAGGCCAATTAGGGACAGATATGTAGCAGAGTAAGACTTGTAATGTCAGCAGTGTGCATTTCCAACTCTCAGAAGTGAAAAACCCATCATTTTCAACTTCCAGGAAAAGATAGCAAATAAATAATAAAAGTAAATTAGGTTCTTATTTTACTATACGTAATAAAAAAATTATATTACAATTTAAAGTGTTTCCCTTTAAGGAATCTTGCAGACTTTAATGAATCTACTTCTATATGATGTGTAAAGCTTTAAAGAACCATGATACAGTGATACTGCTTCTACATCAGAAAAGCAGACGGCTGCTCCTTGTGTGTTACTGGAGCTATGGCTTTGTTGCCATGTGTGTGCTTCTTGTTTACCCTCAGCACCTGAGCCAGGATGGCATTGCTGTTGATAAGAAACAATCATGGGATGTCAGTGTGTAGTGGCGAATACATTTTATAAAGTGGCAACACTAAAAAGAATATCTTGCTCATTTGTTGAACTCCTATTGTATATTTCTATTAACATTTCTTTTTAATTATTGCTTTTTTCAACATATAGAAGTGAAGTGGCTCTACATTAAAATAAATTGTGTGTCTATGTGTATTTGTGTGTATGTATGTGTGTGTTTTTGTATGTGTGTGTGTGTATGTGTGTGTGTGAGTATGTGTGTGTGTTTTTGTATGTGTGTGTGTGTATGTGTGTGTGTGAGTATGTGTGTGTGTTTTTGTATGTGTGTGTGTGTATGTGTGTGTGTGAGTATGTGTGTGTGTTTTTGTATGTGTGTCTGTGTATGTATGTGTATTTGTGTGTGTGTGTGTGTATTTGTGTGTATGTGTGTGTGTTTTTATGTGTTTGTGTGTGTATGCAGGTGTGTGTGTATGTGTGTCTGTGTGTGTGTGTGTATGTAGATGTGTGTATGTGTCTGTGTGGTATGTGTGTGTGTCTATATATGTATATGCGTGTATGTATGTGTGTGTGTGTGTATGTGTATTTGTGTGTGTGTGTATTTGTGTGTATGTGTGTGTGTTTTTATGTGTTTGTGTGTGTATGCAGGTGTGTGTGTCTGTGTGTATGTGTCTGTGTGGTATGTGTGTGTGTGTATATATGTATATGCGTGTATGTATGTGTGTGTGTTTTTATGTGTTTGTGTGTGTATGCAGGTGTGTGTGTATGTGTGTCTGTGTGTGTGTGTATGTAGATGTGTGTATGTGTCTGTGTGGTATGTGTGTGTGTGTATATATGTATATGCATGTATGTATGTGTGTGTGTTTGTATGTGTGTGTGTTTTGTATGCGTGTATATGTAGGTGTGTATGTGTTTGTGTATTTATGTGTGTCTATATGCATTCCCCTCAAGTCTACAAATTTCAGTCATATATTATCTATACAGTATTTCACAATATTACACCACCAAATCAGTATTAAAGGAAACCTATATTTGTGCATGTGTTAACTGTGTGATATCCAGAAAAGTCAAATAAATGAATGGCAACAAGCATTTTCAACTAACGAATATTCAGAGATGCACATGAATATTGCTCTCAAAATTATGACTACTTGTAATCTGAGTGCAAAAATGGAAGTGGTATGAATTTTGTGAAAGCATTAATAGTACCTCATATGGCTTAGCATTATTGATCTCTACTTGCAATTTGTCTTAAAAATGTGAAATCTGAATTTAAACTCCCAACATGCTATTAAGATTGCTGTTACTTCATCAATTACATCACTAGTGACATCATATATGACACTATCCATTACATAATATAAATAGGTTTACTGTTAGATATGTTTTAGGACGTTTCCATTGCTCACAGCAGTAAGTAATAACAATTGAGAATTACACTTTTGAAATATACCTGTGGCTATATTGGACAATAACAAGTGTAGATGAACATTGAATGAACTCACAATACACAGGGGGCCAGATACTAATATTTAATGTAATATTTACACCACACCCCTTCTAACCTTCCAACTGGACACTCTTATACAGGGAGTGCAGAATTATTAGGCAAGTTGTATTTTTGAGGATTAATTTTATTATTGAACAACCATGTTCTCAATGAACCCAAAAAACTCATTAATATCAAAGCTGAATAGTTTTGGAAGTAGTTTTTAGTTTGTTTTTAGTTATAGCTATTTTAGGGGGATATCTGTGTGTGCAGGTGACTATTACTGTGCATAATTATTAGGCAACTTAACAAAAAACAAATATATACCCATTTCAATTATTTATTTTTACTAGTGAAACCAATATAACATCTCAACATTCACAAATATACATTTCTGACATTCAAAAACAAAACAAAAACAAATCAGTGACCAATATAGCCACCTTTCTTTGCAAGGATACTCAAAAGCCTGCCATCCATGGATTCTGTCAGTGTTTTGATCTGTTCACCATCAACATTGCGTGCAGCAGCAACCACAGCCTCCCAGACACTGTTCAGAGAGGTGTAGTTTTCCCTCCTTGTAAATCTCACATTTGATGATGGACCACAGGTTCTCAATGGGGTTCAGATCAGGTGAACAAGGAGGCCATGTCATTAGATTTTCTTCTTTCTTGCCAGCCACGCTGTGGAGTACTTGGACACGTGTGATGGAGCATTGTCCTGCATGAAAATCATGTTTTTCTTGAAGGATGCAGGCTTCTTCCTGTACCACTGCTTGAAGAAGGTGTCTTCCAGAAACTGGCAGTAGGACTGGGAGTTGAGCTTGACTTCATCCTCAACCCGAAAAGGCCCCACAAGCTCATCTTTGATGATACCAGCCCAAACCAGTACTCCACCTCCACCTTGCTGGCGGGAGTCGGACTGGAGCTCTCTGCCCTTTACCAATCCAGCCACGGGCCCATCCATCTGGCCCATCAAGACTCACTCTCATTTCATCAGTCCATAAAACCTTAGAAAAATCAGTCTTGAGATATTTCTTGGCCCAGTCTTGACGTTTCAGCTTGTGTGTATTGTTCAGTGGTGGTCGTCTTTCAGCCTTTCTTACCTTGGCCATGTCTCTGAGTATTGCACACCATGTGCTTTTGGGCACTCCAGTGATGTTGCAGCTCTGAAATATGGCCAAACTGGTGGCAAGTGGCATCTTGGCAGCTGCACGCTTGACTTTTCTCAGTTCATGGGCAGTTATTTTGCGCCTTGGTTTTTCCACACGCTTCTTGCGACCCTTTTGACTATTTTGAATGAAACGCTTGATTGTTCGATGATCACGCTTCAGAAGCTTTGCAATTTTAAGAGTGCTGCATCCCTCTGCAAGATATCTCACTATTTTTGACTTTTCTGAGCCTGTCAAGTCCTTCTTTTGACCCATTTTGCCAAAGGAAAGGAAGTTGCCTAATAATTATGCACACCTGATATAGGGTGTTGATGTCATTAGACCACACCCCTTCTCATTACAGAGATGCACATCACCTAATATGCTTAATTGGTAGTAGGCTTTCGAGCCTATACAGCTTGGAGTAAGACAACATGCATAAAGAGGATGATGTGGTCAAAATACTCATTTGCCTAATAATTCTGCACACAGTGTAGATCTTGTCCTGGTTAAAGGGAAAAATCCATTATAAAACCTTTTAAAAACTTACTTAGAAGCTCCCAGTTTAGGACTGTTGATGAGGTAGTCTGGGACACCCACTGAAAGAGGCTGGGTAAACAAAAAGAGCAGACAACCCCCCTTCCCTGCATATAAAAGATAACATAATCAGGAGCCTGCAGGAGTCTGTAAACGTGTGTATACATCTGGCACTGTTGGGCTTTTTTAGGAGTCTGACAATCAGCATAATGTTCTTTAAAAATAAGCAAAACTGTACATTTTTATAAAAACACTACCAGATAAGCTATATAAATGGATCATCTACAAAACATTTATGCAAATAAAAATCTGGTGTACAATGTCCCTTTAAGAGGTATAATGAAGTTACACCACAGGATGTCTTCTACTGAATACGTAAAAGTCCCTTATTAAAAATATGAACAGCAAGTTATTAACATTTAGTTTAAAACTATATAAAAATTTTTTTAACATTTATAATCAGTAAATCATAATTCTGTTTGACACTCAAGGGAAGTGCAATAGCTGGTTCTAGTTATTTTTTTTAAGCCTGTTCTTGCACAACTTTACCAGAAGAGGGCGCTCTTACACAGCAAAACATGTTTATGGTCTCTAAAATTCTGTTTAAAGCAGCAGCTGAATTTTTTACATGTTCTGTTTGCCAGTCTGTGTCCAGAAAGGGATCTTTACCCTCTGGTGTCATATTAATAAATGTTACCAAAATGCTTTCAGCTATCAAATGCTGATATATCAAACTGCAAAGCAGTTTAGAAATTCACTCGAGTCCTATATCACAAGGCTCTTATTCTCCAAAAGCAGCACTTGTTAGACCCACAAAGTAGATAATTACACCCAGGAGAACAGTTTGAAAGGAATCTAAATGGTCACTAGAGAGTCAGCACATTTACTATTAGAAGAAGTAGGCAGCGAGCTACAAAACATAAATTGCTTACACATGTTCATGTATGTGACAGTTGTAACAACCCTGAGATGGACACTTAGTAAATATAAATCAGAGGGATATTAAAATGAATTTCTCCTTTTTTTTTAACAGTGTTTAAAGGGAGATTAAAACCATATTTATTGTAAATACAATTTAATATGAGTTGTTTGTGTGTGTCTGCTGGAAATAAACAAATATACACCGGCATACATACATTCATGTTTACATACAGATATGTATACGGATTTTGGACCATAGCTAACATTGTATATATTATAAAAGTAAGTGGACACCCATACTTATTATTGAGTTCAAATATTTCAGTCACACCCATAGCTAACAGGTTCATAAATCCATGGCAGTAAAATGGGTTGTACTGAGGAGCTCAGTGGCTTTAAAGGGACATTATACAATTGGGGCCCGATCACATATGCGGCATCGCCCGCAAAAGCTGGCGTCGGCTATTTTTAGACAGACTTTGCGATCACATATACAGCGCCGCATGCTGATTTTACTCCCATAAACTAACATAGAATCAGTGTCCCAAGTCGGTATCACATATTCAGCGCAAAGACTTCTGCGCCGAAATTGGAGACATTTTACTCCAAATTCACCTCACCATACATAGGCAAGTCTTGCACTGAGTATATGAGCACCGTAACTCCATGGAAGTCTTAACAAACACCTAACGCATGCGCAATATGTACCTCTCAACCGCCATTCCCCCACCACAATAACTTATAAAACTATTAACCCCTAATCCGCCAACCCCCAAATTGCAAAGTATCTAATAAATTTATTAACCCCTAATCTGCCACCCACCCAAAATGCAAAGTATCTAATTACACTAATAACCCCTAATCCGCCATACCCCCAAAATGCAAAGTACCTATCAACACTATTAACCCCTAAACCACCATCCACCCACAACACAAAGTACCTAATTACCCTATTACCCCAATCCGTTAAACTCCCACAACACACTCTATCTAATTAACCTATTAACTCCTAAACCGATCCCCCCACATAACTACAATTACATAAAATTAAAAAAAGACTACCTTTAAAAATTAATAAAAAAATTACCAAAAATAAAAAATCCTATCTTTACATAAAAAACAACCTAACTAAACCTAATCTATTAACCCTATAAAAACAAAAAATACACCCCAAAATAAAAAAAAACTAATTTAACACTAAACTACCAATAGCCCTTAAAATGGCCTTTTGTAGGGCATTGCCCTAAGTTTAACAGCTCTTTTACATAAAAAAAAATACAAATTACCCCCAACCACCCAAAATAAAAAAGACCTAACTTTAAATAAACCTAAGCTACCCATTGACCCTAAAGGGGCATTTGTATTGACATTGCCCTTAAAAGGGCAATCGGCCCTTTAGTGCCCATTTAAAAAAAAAAAAAACCACCCAAAAAACCCCTAACAATAACCCCGTCATAGGTACTCATCATTCCGGCAGTAAAGGTCTTCTTCTAGGTGGATCCATCTTCATCCAGTGCTGGGTCATCTTCTTTCTTCATCCCGGTGGGGCAGAGACATGAGGTGGTAGACCCTGCAAACTCACAGAGCGGTGTCACCGCGTACTGAAGCACGTAGTGTGTAACAATCACCTCCCATCTGTTGCATCACTCACTGCAGAATTCCAAACTGCCTCTAGAAGCAACATCTGCACAAGAGCTGTGAGTCAGAAGCTTTATAAAATGGGTTTCCATGATTGAGCGGCTGTACACAAACCTCACATCAACATAATCAATGCCAAGCATCGTCTGGAGTGGTATATAGGATGCTGCCACTAGACTCTGGAGAGGTGAAGACGTTCTCTGGAGTGAGGAATCACGCCTCACTATCTAGCAGTCTGATTGAAGAATCTGGGTGTGGCAGATGCCAGGAGAACAATACCTACCATAATGCATACCACCTACTGTAAAGTTTGGTGGAGGAGGGATAATGGTCTGGGGCTGTTTGGGCTAGGCCCCCAATTTCCAGTGAATGCTCAGCCTAATGCTACAGGATACAAAGACATTTTAGACAATTGGGTGCTTCCAATTTTTGGCAACAATTACAGGAAGACCCTTTCCTGTTCTAGCATGACTGGGGAACATGGCAGTTTCGATAAGGGATAGGAAAATCTAGTGTATAGAGAAAACGAGATTTATTTATTTTTACTATAGACCCAACCACAGTCTCACAAGTGCACCCTGCTGAATATTTCCCCAGGATAACTGCGCAATGCATTGCTGTTTCAGAGAAAAAATCTTTCATATGGAGCACACCTACCTACCAATCACTTGCTTTGTCCGGCTCAGAAATGAAACTGGAGTGTGAAAGGCTACTTTAAAGGGACACTCAGGTTAAATTAAATTTTCATGATTCAGATACAGCATGTAATTTTAAACAACTTTCCAATTTACTTCCATTAAAAAAAATGTGCACAGTCTTTTATATTTACACTTTTTGAGTTACCAGATCCTACTGAGCATGTGCAAGAATTCACAGACTATACGTATATGCATTTGTGATTGGCTGATTGCTATCACATGGTACAAGGGGAGTGGAAATATACATAACTTTGAAAATTGTTATAAAAAAATCTACTACTCATTTGAAGTTCAGACTAAGTGCTATTGCATTGTCTTGTTATCTTGCATTTGTTGATTATGCAAATCTAATGTGTTGACTGGTCCTTTAAGTATTTGTATGGTTATAGTGTTTTTTTTAATTCCTTTTATAAAGGGACCAAAGGTATAAAACACAATACATAAGACAAGCGTGTATAGTGGTTAAGGCCTTGATCACAATCTATCTGCAGTGGCTTTTTCTGGCCTAAATGACTACACATCAATGACACAATACAGTCAAATGGGCCATCTGCAGCATGAAGATTATTTCACTTATATTTCTAAGTATGTGGTTCAATAGTTACGTCCAGAGTTCAAAGCCACCCCTGTCCTGTTTAGAGACAGTGTTCTATAGCCTAAGGGCAGGTACAGCAGCCCCACACAGGTGAAGTACAGACGCTTCCAATACATATGATCAGCAGCAACTTTTACAGATAATTCAAAGCATATCTTCCCTTGGTGACAAATTGCTTTTGCTCTGCAGGCAGCCTTGGAAGCATTGCAGAAAGGGTAATTACATTTATCCGTATTCACAGACAATAGAGATTGCAGGCCTTTTTCCAGTACAATTTATAGGAGACATCTCCATAAGCTTAGCAGCCATTGCAGTCTTTGTTTCCACATCTGAGCACATCCCAGCAGCATCAATATGTTGTTCAAACTCGCAAAGATGACCTCCATGTTATTACTGTGAGAGGCTGTATACAACATGGTATGTAAAAGATCCCACCCGAGAACCTGGCGACTTCACCAAAATGAAACCAATCCTCAGGGGCTAAAAGATGAGATATCTTGATCCAAAAGAGTTCCTAGGCACAATTATTCCCAAAAGGAAATGTGGATGGCGAATATTATGGCCTAAATTTGTCTCAAATGCTAATAACTTGCACAGAGTGTTAGTGGCCAAGTTTGTGGCCATCTTGAAACTTCAACAAACTTATATCCTACTCATGGTTATAACTTTAAAGGACCAGTAAATACAGTAGATTTGCATAATCAACAAATGCATGATAACAAGACAATGCAATCAAACTTACGCCTAGACTTAGAGTTTTGCGGCCAAAGGGGTGCGTTAGCTACGCGTGTTTTTTCCGCCCCACACCTTTTAAACAATGCTGGTATTTAGAGTTCTCAGAAGGGCTGCGTTAGGCTCCAAAAAGGGAGCGTAGAGCATAATTTACCGCCACTTCAACTCTCAATACCAGCGTTGCTTACGGACGCGGCCAGCTTCAAAAACGTGCTCGTGCACGATTCCCCCATAGGAAACAATGGGGCAGTTTGAGCTGAAAAAAAAACTAACACCTGCAAAAAAGCTGCGTTCAGCTCCTAACGCAGCCCCATTGTTTCCTATGGGGAAACACTTCCTAAGTCTGCACCTAACACCCTAACATGTACCCCGAGTCTAAACACCCCTAACCTTACACTTATTAACCCCTAATCTGGCGCCCCCGCTATCGCTGACCCCTGCATATTATTTTTAACCCCTAATCTGCTGCTCCGTACACCGCCGCAACCTACGCTATCCCTATGTACCCCTAATCTGCTGCCCCTAACACCACCGACCCCTATATTATATTTATTAACCCCTAATCTGCTGCCCCTAACACCACCGACCCCTATATTATATTTATTAACCCCTAATCTGCCGCCCCCAACGTCGCCACCACCTACCTACAATTATTAACCCCTAATCTGCCGACCGGACCTCACCGCTACTCTAATAAATGCATTAACCCCTAAAGCTAAGTCTAACCCTAACACCCCCCTAAGTTAAATATAATTTTATTCTAACGAAATAAAATAATTCTTATTAAATAAATTAATCCTATTTAAAGCTAAATACTTACCTGTAAAATAAACCCTAATATAGCTACAATATAAATTATAATTATATTGTAGCTATTTTAGGATTAATATTTATTTAACAGGCAACTTTGTATTTATTTTAACTAGGTACAATAGCTATTAAATAGTTAATAACTATTTAATAGCTACCTAGTTAAAATAATTACAAAATTACCTGTAAAATAAATCCTAACCTAAATGTAAATAAACTACCTACAATTATCTACAATTAAATCAACTAAACTAAATTACAAAAAAAACAAACACTAAATTACAAAAACAAACAAACACTAAATAAAAAAAAAATTAAAAAAGATTACAAGAATTTTAAACTAATTACACCTACTCTAAGCCCCCTAAAAAAATAACAAAGCCCCCCAAAATAAAAAAATGCCCTACCCTATTCTAAAAAAAATAATTTAACAGCTCTTTTACCTTACCAGCCCTTAAAAGGGCCTTTTGCGGGGCATGCCCCAAAGAAAACAGATCTTTTGCATTTAAATAAACATACAATACCCCCCCCCCCAACATTACAACACACCACCCACATACCCCTAATCTAACACAAACCCCCCTTAAAAAAAACTAACACTAAGTGTTGTAATGTTGGGGGGGGGGTATTGTATGTTTATTTAAATGCAAAAGAGCTGTTTTCTTTGGGGCATGCCCCGCAAAAGGCCCTTTTAAGGGCTGGTAAGGTAAAAGAGCTGTTAATTTATTTTTTTTAGAATAGGGTAGGGCATTTTTTTATTTTGGGGGGCTTTGTTATTTTTTTAGGGGGCTTACAGTAGGTGTAATAAGTTTAAAATTCTTGTAATCTTTTTTTATTTTTTGTAATTTAGTGTTTGTTTGTTTTTTTGTAATTTAGTGTTTTGTTTTTTTTGTAATTTAGTTTAGTTGATTTAATTGTAGATAATTGTAGATAGTTTATTTAATTAATTTATTGATAGTGTAGTGTTAGGTTTAATTGTAACTTAGGTTAGGTTTTATTTTACAGGTAATTTTGTAATTATTTTAACTAGGTAACTATTAAAGAGTTATTAACTATTTAATAGCTATTGTACCTGGTTAAAATAAATACAAAGTTTCCTGTAAAATAAATATTAATCCTAAAATAGCTACAATATAATTATTATTTATATTGTAGCTATATTAGGGTTTATTTTACAGGTAAGTATTTAGTTTTAAATAGGATTAATTTATTTAATAATATTTATTTTATTTTGTTAGATTTAAATTATATTTAACTTAGGGGGGTGTTAGGGTTAGACTTAGCTTTAGGGGTTAATACATTTATTAGAGTAGCGGCGAGGTCCGGTCGGCAGATTAGGGGTTAATACTTGAAGTTAGGTGTCGGCAATGTTAGGGAGGGCAGATTAGGGGTTAATACTATTTCTTATAGGGTTTTTGAGGCGGGAGTGAGGCGGATTAGGGGTTAATACATTTATTATAGTGGCGGCGAGGTCCGGTCGGCAGATTAGGGGTTAATAAGTGTAGGTAAGGTAGCGGCGACGTTGGGGGGGCAGATTAGGGGTTAATAAATATAATATAGGGGTCGGCGATGTTAGGGGCAGCAGATTAGGGGTACATAGTGATAATGTAGGTGGCGGCGGTGTGCGGTCGGCGATGTGGGGGGGCCTCGGTTTAGGGGTGCATAGGTAGTTTATGGGTGTTAGTGTACTTTAGAGCACAGTAGTTAAGAGCTTTATGAACCGGCGTTAGCCCAGAAAGCTCTTAACTCCTGGCTTTTTTCTGCGGCTGGAGTTTTGTCGTTGGATTTCTAACGCTCACTTCAGCCAAGACTCTAAATACCGGCGTTAGAAAGATTCCATTGAAAAGATAGGATACGCAATTGACGTAAGGGGATCTGCGGTATGGAAAAGTTGCGGCTGGAAAGTGAGCGTTAGACCCTTACCTACAAGACTCTAAATACCAGCGGTAGGACAAAACCAGCGTTAGGACCCCCTAACGCTGGTTTTGACGGCTAACGCAGAACTCTAAATCTAGGCGTTAGTCTGAGCGATTTTTTTCTGACAAATTTTAGTTATGTCTATTTCCACTCCCCCTGTATCAGGTGACAGCCATCAGCCAATCACAAATGCACATACATATATTCTGTGAATTCTTGCACATGCTCAGTAGGAGCTGGTGACTCAAAAAGTGTAAATATAAAAACTGTGCACATTTTGTTAATGGAAGCAAATTGGAAAGTAGTTTAAAATTGCTGCTCTATCTGAATCATGAAAGTTTAATTTTCACTTGAGTGTCTACTTAAAAAAAAAAAAGAATTTGTTTACAAATAAAATGCTAATGTTTACACTTGTACCTTGTGTCCACAAAATGAGAACAGCTAAACCCGACTAAAACCTGAAGAAAATTCTGCTTACAATGCAAGACTAAGGACACTTCCTCCTACAATGTCCTAAAATACAAATCCAACCTATATTCATTATGCTGCAAATAAAGACTTCTAAAATAAACCAGAGGAGGAAAGCATTCGCTTTTTTTTATGGAAAAAAACAGGTAGAGCAAAATGTGCAGCACAAAATGTTTGTGCTCGTCACGAAATAAGACAGTGCCTATAAAGTACAAATAACAAATTAAACACAGCTTAGTGAGTATAACATGTCATGCTATAAAAGTACATTGCATTGGAACTGGGGATGCGCATTTAGCAATTTTGTTAGCCGCCGATTGCAGAAGATGGCGGCCAATCACGGAAACAGAATTTATGTTTACCTGATAAATTTCTTTCTCCTACGGTATATCCGGTCCACGGCTTCATCCTTACTTGTGGGATATTCTCTTCCCCTACAGGAAGTGGCAAAGAGAGCACACAGCAGAGCTGTCCATATAGCTCCCCTCAGGCTCCGCCCCCCCTGTCATTCGACCGACGGTTAGGAGAAAAAGGAGAACCATAAGGTGCAGTGGTGACTGTAGTTTACAAAAAATAAATTTAAACCTGACCAAAATGCCAGGGCGGGCCGTGGACCGGATACACCGTAGGAGAAAGAAATTTATCAGGTAAACATAAATTCTGTTTTCTCCTACATTGGTGTATCCGGTCCACGGCTTCATCCTTACTTGTGGGAACCAATACCAAAGCTTTAGGACACGGATGAAGGGAGGGAACAAGTCAGGTAACCTAAACGGAAGGCACCACTGCTTGCAAAACCTTTCTCCCAAAAATAGCCTCCGAAGAAGCAAAAGTAATGAATTTGTAAAATTTAGCAAACGCATGCAGTGAAGACCAAGTCGCTGCCTTACAAATCTGTTCAACAGAAGCCTCATTCTTGGAAGCCCATGTGGAAGCCCCAGCTCTAGTAGAGTGAGCTGTAATTCGTTCAGGAGGCTGCCTTCCAGCAGTCTCATAAGCCAACCGGATGATGCTTTTCAGCCAGAAAGACAGAGAGGTCGCAGTCGCCTTTTGACTTCTCCTCTTGCCAGAATAGACGACAAACAAGGACGATGTTTGTCTGAAGCCTTTAGTTGCTTTTAGATAAAACTTTAAAGCACGAACCCCATCAAGATGGTGTAACAGACGTTCCTTATTAGAAACTGGATTAGGACACAGAGAAGGAACAACTATTTCCTGGTTGATATTCTTATTGGAAACCACTTTTGGAAGAAAACCAGGTTTGGTACGTAAAACGACCTTATCTGTATGAAACACCAGATAGGGTGAATTACACTGCAAAGCAGACAATTCAGAAACTCTTCTAGCAGAAGAAATAGCTACAAAAAAACAAAACTTTCCAAGATAGTAACTTAATATCTATGGAATGTAGAGGTTCAAACGGAACCCCTTGAAGAACTGAAAGAACTAAATTTAGACTCCATGGAGGAGCCACAGGTCTGTAGACAGGCTTGATTCTGACTAAAGCCTGTACAAACCCTGAATATCTGGCATGGCTGCCAGACGCTTGTGTAACCAAACAGACAGAGCAGATATCTGTCCCTTAAGAGAACTAGCTGACAGACCTTTCTCCAATCCTTCTTGGAGAAAAGATAGTATCCTTGGAATCCTAATCTTACTCCATGAGTAACCCTTGGATTCGCACCAGCAAGATATTTCCGCCATATCTTATGGTAAATTTTCCTGGTGACAGGCTTTCTAGCCTGGATCAGAGTATCTATAACTGATTCCGAAACCCCACGTTTAGCTAGAATCAAGCGTTCAATCTCCAAGCAGTCAGTTGCAGAGAAACTAGGTTTGGATGTTCGAATCGACCTTGAATAAGAAGGTCCTGCCTCAAAGGCAGCTTCCATGGTGGAACCGATGACATATTCACCAGGTCTGCATACCAAGTCCTGCGTGGTCACGCAGGAGCTATTAGAATTACTGAAGCCTTCTCCTGCTTGATACTGGCTACTAGCCGGGGAGAAGGGGAAACAGTGGAAAGACATAAGCTAGATTGAACGACCAAGGCGCTACTAATGTATCTACCAATGTCGCCTTGGGATCCCTGGACCCGTAACGTGTAACTTTGAAGTTCTGACGTGACGCCATCAGATCCAGATCTGTAATGCCCCATAGCTGGGTCAGCTGAGCAAAAAACCTCCGGGTGGAGTTCCCACTCCCCCGGATGGAAAGTCTGAAGACTCAGATAATCCGCTTCCCAATTGTCCACTCCTGGGATGTGAATTGCTGATAGATGGCAGGAGTGATCCTCTGCCCATTTGATGATCTTGGATACCTCCCTCATCGCCAGGGAACTCTTTGTTCCCCCCTGATGATTGATGTACGCAACAGTCGTCAAGTTGTCCGACTGAAAACTGATGAATTTGGCCTCCGCTAGTTGAGGCCATGCCTGGAGCGCATTGAATATCGCTCTCAATTCCAAAATGTTTATCAGGAGAAGAAATTCTTCCCAAGACCATAGACCCTGAACCTTCAGGGACTTCCAGACCGCGCCCCAGCCTAAGAGGCTGGCGTCGGTCGTGACAATGATCCACTCCGGTCTTCGGCAACTCATTCCCTGAGACAGGTGATCCTGAGACAACCACCAGAGGAGTGAGTCTCTGGTTTGCTGGTCCATCTGAATCTGGGGAGAAAAATCTGCATAATCCCCATTTCCTTGTTTGAGCATGCACAGTTGCAATGGTCTTAAATGAATTCGAGCAAAAGGAACCACGTCCATTGCCGCAACCATTAGTCCTGTTACCTCCATGCACTGAGCTATGGAGGGTTGAGGAATGGATTGAAGAACTCGACAAGTGTTCAAAAGTTTTAGTTTCCTGACCTCTGTCAGAAAGATTTTCATTTCTACCGAGTCTATTATTGTTCCCAGGAAGGGAACCCTTGTGAACGGGGACAGAGAACGTTTTTCTATGTTCACCTTCCACCCGTGAGACCTTAGAAAGGCTAGAACAATGTCCGTATGAGCCCTTGCTTTGTGAAAAGACGACGCCTGTATTAAATGTCGTCTAGTTAAGGTGCTACTGCAATGCCCCTTGGCCTTAGCACCGCTAGAAGGGACTCTAGCACCTTTGTGAAAATTCTCGGAGCAGTGGCCAATCCGAAGGGAAGAGCCACGAACTGGTAATCCGAATGGTTTCCATTTGGAATGATGGAACTCTGAGTAATTGGTCTAGGATCTTTAAATCCAGAATTGGCCTGAAAGTTCCTTCCTTTTTGGGAACTACAAACAGGTTTGAGTAAAATCCCAGTCCTTGTTCTGCTGTTGGAACTGGGTTTATCACTCCCATTTTTAAAAGGTACTCTACGCAATGTAAGAATGCCTGTCTCTCTATCTGGTCTAAAGATAAGCGAGACAAGTGGAACCTTCCCCTTGGAGCAAGGTCCTTGAATTCTAGAAGATACCCCTGAGAGACAATTTCTAGTGCCCAGGGGTCCGGAACATCTCTTGCCCAGGCCTGAGCAAAGAGAGAAAATCTGCCCCCTACTAGATCCGGTCCCGGATCGGGGGCTACCCCTTCATGCTGTCTTGGTAGCAGCAGCAGGTTTTTTGGCCTGTTTACCCTTGTTCCAGCCTTGCAATGGTTTCCATGCTGGTTTGGGCTGGGGTGCGTTACCCTCTTGCCTAGTGGCTGTAGAGGTAGAAGCCGGTCCGTTCCTGAAATTGCGAAAGGAACGAAAATTAGACTTATTTTTAACTTTGAAAGGTCTATCCTGTGGAAGGGCATGGCCTTTTCCCCCAGTGATATCTGAAATAATTTCTTTCAACTCTGGCCCGAATAGGGTCTTACCTTGAAAGGAATATTAAACAATTTTGTTTTGGACGACACATCCGCCGACCACGATTTTAGTCAAAGCGCTCTACGCGCCACTATTGCGAAACCAGAATTTTTCGCCGCTAATTTAGCTAACTGAAAAGCGGCATCTGTAATGAAAGAATTAGCCAACTTCAGGGTGTGAATTCTATCCATGACTTCATCCTAAGAAGTCTCCTTCTGGAGCGAGTTTTCTAATTCCTCAAACAAAAAGCAGCTGCAGTGGTTACAGGAATAATGCAAGAAATTGGTTGAAGAAGAAAACCTTGTTGAACAAAAATTTTCTTAAATAAACCTAATTTTTTATCCATAGGATCTTTGAAAGCGCCACTGTCTTCTATTGGTATAGTTGTGCGCTTAGCTAGCTTTGAAACTGCCCCCTCTACCTTAGGGACCGTCTGCCACGCGTCCCTTCTGGGGTCAACAATGGGGAACATATTCTTAAATATAGGAGGGGGAACAAAAGGTACACCTGGTTTCTCCCACTCCTTATTCACTATATCCGCCACCCTCTTAGGTATCGGAAACGCATCAGTGTGTACTGGGACCTCTAAGAATTTATCCATTTTACACAATTTTTCTGGGACCACCAAAGGGTCACAATCAACAAGAGTAGCCAGGACCTCCTTAAGTAGAGCGTGGAGGTGTTCTAGCTTAAATTTAAATGCTATGGTATCAGGCTCTGCCTGCTGAGAAACTTTTCCTGTGTCAGAAATTTCTCCCTCAGACAGGCCCTCCCTCACCGCCAAGTCAGATTGATGTGAGGGCACTACAGATAAATTATCCTCTACATCTACTTGCTCATTTTCTGTATTTAAAACTGAGCAATCACGCTTCCTAGGAAAGCTGGCAGTTTGGATAAAAATGCTGCGATAGAATTATCCATTACTGCTGCTAACTGTTGCATAGTAATCGCAATTGGTGCACTAGATGTACTGGGCATCGCCTGCGTGGGCATAGCTGGTGTTGACACAGAAGGAGAGGAAAGCAAGCTATTTTCACTACCTTCAGCTAAAGAATCATCTTGGGCTATATTTTTAAGTGTGATTGTACTGTCCTTAAGCTGTTTGGACGCTATGGCACACTTCACACATAAATTTAATGGGGGAACCACCTTGGCCTTTGGACATACAGAACATAGGCTATCTGAAGACTCAGACATGTTTAACAGACTTAAACAGAACTATAATGCAATAAAAATTATTTTTGACAAAAACTTTACTGTCTCTTTAAATAATAAAAAAGCACACTTTTTTACTGAGATATCAAAAAACCATGAAATAAACATCCAATTAATGAAATTTTCACCACAGAGTCTTAATGCTTTGAAAAGATTGCACACAAATTTTCAGATCAATTAACCCCTTAATGCCCAAACCGGAGCTAATAACAGTTTTTAACCAGTTAACACACTACAGTACTAGCCACAGCTTCTCACTGTAGCCTTTACCTTCATTAGGGATTATTTTAGCAGGAAATAAGCCTCCCTGGAGTCTTTTATGATGCCTCTTGACTCCCCACATGAAGCTGCATGGATTGCCTAGGCAAAAACAACTGCACAATTTAGACCTAAAAATTAGGCCTCCTCCCTCTTCATTCTAGAGTGGAGGGGCCTTTCTGACTAGATTTAGGTGTCCAAATAAGTGCCAGGCCGAAATTAAACCCCAAAAGTGTTTTAAAGTCTGAAAAAACACCTTATTTATAGTGAAAAACATGCTAAAAAGCAATCGATTTTAAAGCCCACAATACTGTCAACCAGCATAGAGCCCTAAATATAAGCCATCATTTTATACAGAGTCTATTAGAAAAAAATGGCTTACCAATCCCCAGAGGGAATTTCTGACAGTCTTCTAGCATTACATGGTCTTGTTAGAAAAATGACTGATCATACCTGAAGCAGTTAAGCCTGCAAACTGTTCCCCCCAACTGATGTTCTCTGGTTTCAACAGTCCCGCGTGGGAACAGCAAAGGATTTTAGTTACTGGTGCATTTCTGCTGTAGAGTAAATAGTACAAACCGGCACTATTTTAAAATAACAAACTCTTGATAGAAGAAATAAAAAACTACAACTAACACCACATACTCTTTACCACCCCCGTGGAGATGCTACTTGTTCAGAGCGGCAAAGAGAATGACTGGGGGGGCAGAGCCTGAGGGGAGCTATATGGACAGCTCTGCTGTGTGCTCTCTTTGCCACTTCCTGTAGGGGAAGAGAATATCCCACAAGTAAGGATGAAGCCGTGGACCGGATACACCAATGTAGGAGAAATTCAGCACTTTTCAGAGCTGGATTTCTTCCATTAAGAAGATCTGGATTTGCACAGATCTCACTTTCCCAAGAAGAAATCAGCTCTGAAAAGAGCGAATACCATGCACGGCCGCCATCTTTTTCATTCGGCAGCTAAAAAAACTGTTGAATGCACAACCCTAATTGGAACGTAATCTGCCACATAATAAACGTTTTATTGAAAACACAGTGACGTTATATATCTTAGTGATAAATATCAGATATAGATTGAAGATATAAATATACAGTAAATGCAAATTCTGTAAAAAGTCTGGTCTAGATTACAAGTGGTGCAATAACGTTACCGTGCACAGGTTATTGAAATATCACACCCCTGTTAACTTGCACGCATATAAAGTGCTACTTTCAAATATACACTATCTAATAAAAATGTATCATATAAATATTAAAAAAATGGTATATGACAAGGTATTTAAATGAAAAGGGCTAAAATGTATATATGTGTACACGTGTATACGTGTGTATTTATGTTAATATGTGTATATACATATATACACATATAAACACATATACACACATATATATATATATATACATACATATGTATATATATGTTGGAGCCCTTTCCACAGAAATACCTGAAAATAAGAAAAAATAATTTAAAATAAATTTTAATATTTAATAATGTGTTTTACTGTGTAAATATTTTACATTCTAATGTTCCTAACATAGGGGAAAATGTTCTAACCATTTTTAAATAGATATTCCTATATATATCTGTATATACATAGAACATTGTAATGTAAAATATTCATAGCTACCTTCGGATTAGCGCTGTAGGTTAATGCCTGTCGGGTTAGCTCGTGAACAATAAGTGTAAGGTTTTTAACAGTTCCGCTCTCCATTGAAGTCTTTGGAAAGAAGAAGTTAGCGTGGTAGCAATACCCGAAGTCCTCAAGTTAAAAACGTTTTACTTTCACCTTATAATGCGGGTGCCAACCCGAGCGCGTTAAAAGTTTACTTCTGGTGGTGTTAGTGAAAGTGCTAAATAGTGCACCACTTGTTATCTGGCCCCCTAAAGGGCAAAATTCCTTTTATGTTAAACATAGTTAATTAAGGAATTTTTTCTTTTATCCTAAAGAAATGAGTAACATGTAATATGGGTAGACTAGATGAGCCTTTTTGATACTTATCTAATCAAATTCTGTGGGGCCGAAAACAGCAGTTATAAAGTTCGCTGTTCCACAACTGGTCCATCTGCTCTGTGGCTGCGGACATCAATCCGCCCGATCCAATTAATATTATTATCATTTATTTGTATAGCGCTGCCAAATTCCGTAGCGCTGGATCCTATATGATCGGGCTGATTGACACCGGCCGCAAATCTGCAGGGGGCGGCATTGCACAAGCAGTTCACAAGAACTGCTTGTGCATTGATAAATGCTGACAGCATATGCTGCTGGCATTTATCGATGTGCGGCGGACATGATACGCTACATCGTATCATGTCCGCTCGCACTTTCATAAATTGGCCCCAATGTTCCTATGTTTCTTGACAGTTTCTATCATTTACTGCATTTAAAACATCAAACCATTCACAGGTAACTGTCGGCTAGATTACAAGTTGTGGCTTTAACTCTGAAAAAATGGCAATTTCAGAGTAAAAAATAGTAATGCAGCCATTACGAGTCGTGTCGGTATAGCTATACCGCAAGCATTTTAGCCTGTAACGCAACGCCAATCCCGCACTCATAAAAATTACGTTTATGGGTAGGTTTTCCATAGCGCCGGTATTACAGGTTGTGCAGTGAGGCTAAAATGCTTGCGTTACCTGAGACCAGTAGTTATGGATTTTGTGTAACAAAAATGTTTCACAAAACTCATAACTAAAATGTTACAAAGTACACTAACACCCATAAACTACATATTAATCCCTAAACCAAGGCCCTCCCGCATCGCAAACACTATTTAAAACATATTAACCCCTAATCTGTCACCCGGCCACATCCCTGCCACTATAATAAAGTTATTAACCCCTATTCCGCCGCCACTAATTAAACCTATTAACCCCTAAACCGCCAGTCCCCCCTAACTTTAAATTAAAATTACAATATCCCAAAATTGGAATGCATGTGTGTGCTTGAAAGTCTCCACGTTACCCATTGTCTTTTTGCCTGCTTTGACCGTCCTCCCCCCCTAAATATTCGTCTATATATAACCCCCCTTCATATTTTTCTATTTTTTATTTTTTTTTCTCTCCTCCCTGGGCCCTGTCGCAAAGAGGTTTCACTTTAAATTAAAGAGTGGCTTAGTTTGATAAGGGAATTTAGTTTAGGGTGTTTAGTTGGTTGTTTATAATAAAAAATTATAGGGATAAAAGTGGAAAATAAGAGAGGAATGGAAGGCAGCAATCTTACTTTGTTTAGGATATATCTCTTACATGACTAATAGATTGTCAAATATACCTGCTGCAATATTATGTAATGCGATTCATGTATGAGTATACTTAATGATATTGATGTTGTACTATTTACATGAATGTATGTTCCTTCTCTCTTAATAAAAAGAATTTAAAAAAATTACAATATCCCTATCTTAAAATAAATACAAAATTACCTGTGAAATAAAAAAAACTAAGTTTAAACTAACAATTAACCTAATATAACTATTATACTAAACTATTATACTAAAATTAAAATAACTACCAATTAAAAAAACTAAATTACGCATTAAAAAAAAACTAACACTACTAAAAAAATTTAAGTCTAAAATTACAAAAAATACAAAATTACGAAAAATAACAAACACTACATTACAAAAAATAACAAACGAAATTATAAAAAATAAAAACAATTACACCTAATCTAATAGCCCTATAAAAATACACCCCCTCAAAAAAAAAAAAAACCTAGCCTACAATAAACTACCAATAGCCCTTAAAAGGGCCTTTTGTAGGGCATTGCCCTAAATAAATCAGCTCTTTTACATGGAAAAATACAAAGACTCCCCATCAGTAAAACCCACCACCCAACCAACCCTCCAGCTCTTTTACCTAAAGCCCAAATCTAAAAAAAAACCCCACCCAACCCCCCCCCCCCCAAAAAAAAACAACCTAACACTAACCCCTGAAGATCCACTCACAGTTTCTGAAGTCCGGACATCCATCCTGATCCAGGCGGGGTCTTCTATCTTCATCCCAGCGGCGCAGAGCAGATCCATCCTTGAAGACATCCGGCGCGGAGCATCCTCTTCATACGGTCACCACAGTACACTGGATCTTCAATGCAAGGGAGCCTTTTCAAAATGGAGTCCCTTGCATTCCTATTGGCTGATTTGATTCTTGAAATTCAAATCAGCCAATAGGATGAGAGCTTCTGAAATCCTATTGGTTGTTCAAATCAGCCAATAGGATGAGGGCTACTAAAATTCTATTGGCTGATTTGAATAGCCAATAGAATATTATTAGCTCTCATCCTATTGGCTGTTTTGAACCACAGAGTTTAGGGGTTAATAGTTTAATTTAGTTTTTTTGCGATTTGGGGGGCTGGCGGTTTAGGGGTTATTAGGTTTATTTAGTGGCAGTGATGTGGGAGGCCGGAGGTTTATAAATTTATTATAGTGGTGACGTTGTCGGGGAGCAGCGGAATAGGGGTTAATAGCTTTTATTAGTGGCGGTGATGTGGGAGGCCAGAGGTTTAGAGGTTAATAAATGTATTATAGTGGCGGCGATGCTGGGAAACGGCGGAATAAGGGTTAATAACTTTATTTCGGTGTCAGCGATGTCAGGAGCGGCAGATTAGGTGTTAATAACTTTAGGTGTTAGTGATGTAGGGGACGGCAGATTAGGGGTGTTTAGACTTGGGGTTTATGTTAGGGTGTTAGGTTTAAACTTAACTTTTTTCCCCCATATACATCAATGGGGTTGCGTTACAGAGCTTTTCATTCCGCGCTTCAGATGTTTTTTTCTAACACTCTCTCCCCATTGATGTCTATGGGGGAAACGGTGCACAAGCACGTCAAATCAGTCCTTGGCTTTTGTGCGGTATCAAGCTTAACGCCACCATATCGCATGCATAAGGAGGCTTTTCAGAAACTCGTAATGGCAGCGCTATGGAGGGTGAAATTATGCAACTTTTGTTGCGATTGTTTCGCACCCTCTATAGCGCAAAACTCATAATCTAGGTGAATGTTATTTATTTATTGTGGATTCATTGAGAAGATCCTAAATCAGATTTTTCAAATGGTTCTAACTTTGTTATTTTAGTAGCAAACATTTAAATGAAAACTGTGACTATCTTCACTGTAGAGACTCTGCATTTTATTGCTAGATACAGTGCATACTTTACATAAGTTTATGATGAATACTGAACATGTTCAGACAACAAATTTGCTTCAGTTGACTCATTTGCCATGAAAAAAATAATAATTTTGTTTTGTCTAAGATCTGCTCATGGGGTCATTCAGTTTGGCTGAATTTTGACAACTTTGTTTTCTCAATCCCTTATTTCTTTCATGTAATTAACAAGAGTCCATGAGCTAGTGACGTATGGGATATACATTCCTACCAGGAGGGGCAAAGTTTCCCAAACCTTAAAATGCCTATAAATACACCCCTCACCACACCCACAAATCAGTTTTACAAACTTTGCCTCCAAGGGAGGTGGTGAAGTAAGTTTGTGCTAGATTCTACGTTGATATGCGCTCCGCAGCAAGTTGGAGCCCGGTTTTCCTCTCAGCGTGCAGTGAATGTCAGAGGGATGTGAGGAGAGTATTGCCTATTGAATGCAGTGATCTCCTTCTACGGGGTCTATTTCATAAGGTTCTCTGTTATCGGTCGTAGAGATTCATCTCTTACCTCCCTTTTCAGATCGACGATATACTCTTATATTTACCATTTCCTCTACTGATTCTCGTTTCAGTACTGGTTTGGCTTTCTACAAACATGTAGATGAGTGTCCTGGGGTAAGTAAGTCTTATTTTCTGTGACACTCTAAGCTATGGTTGGGCACTTTATTTATAAAGTTCTAAATATATGTATTCAAACATTTATTTGCCTTGACTCAGAATGTTCAACTTTCCTTATTTCCAGACAGTCAGTTTCATATTTGGGATTATGCTTTAATTATCATATTTTTTCTTACCTCAAAAATTTGACTTTTTTCCCTGTGGGCTGTTAGGCTCGCGGGGGCTGAAAATGCTTCATTTTATTGCGTCATTCTTGGCGCGGACTTTTTTGGCGCAAAAATTCTTTTCCGTTTCCGGCGTCATACGTGTCGCCGGAAGTTGCGTCATTTTTGACGTTATTTTGCGCCAAAAATGTTGGCGTTCCGGATGTGGCGTCATTTTTGGCGCCAAAAGCATTTAGGCGCCAAATAATGTGGGCGTCTTATTTGGCGCCAAAAAATATGGGCGTCGCTTTTGTCTCCACATTATTTCAGTCTCATTTTTCATTTGCTTCTGGTTGCTAGAAGCTTGATGTTTGGCATTTTTTTCCCATTCCTGAAACTGTCTTATAAGGAATTTGATCTATTTTGCTTTATATGTTGTTTTTTCTCTTACATATTGCAAGATGTCTCACGTTGCATCTGAGCCAGAAGATACTACAGGAAAACCTCTGCCTGCTGGATCTACCAAAGCTAAGTGTATCTGCTGTAAACTTTTGGTAGCTATTCCTCCAGCTGTTGTTTGTATTAAATGTCATGACAAACTTGTTAATGCAGATAATATTTCCTTTAGTGATGTACCATTGCCTGTTGCAGTTCCCTCAACATCTAAGGTGCAGAATGTTCCTGATAACATAAGAGATTTTGTTTCTGAATCCATAAAGAAGGCTTTGTCTGTTATTTCTCCTTCTAGTAAACGTAAAAAGTCTTTTAAATCTTCTCTCTCTACAGATGAATTTTTAAATGAACACCATCATTCTGATTCTTTGGACTCTTCTGGTTCAGAGGATTCTGTCTCAGAGATTGATGCTGATAAATCTTCATATTTATTTAAGATGGAATTTATTCGCTCTTTGCTTAAAGAAGTACTAATTGCTTTAGAAATAGAGGATTCTAGTCCTCTTGATACTAATTCTATACGTTTGGATAAGGTTTTTAAAGCTCCTGCGGTTATTCCAGAAGTCTTTCCTGTTCCTAATGCTATTTCTGCAGTAATTGCTAAGGAATGGGATAGATTGGGTAATTCATTTACTCCTTCTAAACGTTTTAAGCAATTATATCCTGTTCCGCCTGACAGGTTAGAATTTTGGGACAAAATCCCTAAAGTTGATGGGGCTATTTCTACCCTTGCTAAACGTACTACCATTCCTACATCAGATGGTACCTCGTTTAAGGACCCTTTAGATAGAAAAATTGAATCTTTTCTAAGAAAAGCTTATCTATGTTCAGGTAATCTTCTTAGACCTGCTATATCATTGGCTGATGTTGCTGCAGCTTCAACTTTTTGGTTGGAAACTCTAGCGCAACAAGTAACAAATCGTGATTCTCATGATATTATTATTCTTCTCCAGCATGCTAATAATTTCATCTGTGATGCCATTTTTGATATTATTAGAGTTGATGTTAGATTTATGTCTCTGGCTATCTTAGCCAGAAGAGCTTTATGGCTTAAGACTTGGAATGCTGATATGGCTTCTAAATCATCTCTACTTTCCATTTCTTTCCAGGGAAACAAATTATTTGGTTCTCAGTTGGATTCTATTATTTCAACTGTTACTGGTGGGAAAGGAACTTTTTTACCACAGGATAAAAAGTCTAAAGGTAAAAACAGGGCTAACAATCGTTTTCGTTCCTTTCGTTTCAACAAAGAACAAAAGCCTGATCCTTCGTCCTCAGGAGCAGTTTCAGTTTGGAAACCATCTCCAGTCTGGAATAAATCCAAGCCTGCTAGAAAGGCAAAGCCTGCTTCTAAGTTCACATGAAGGTACGGCCCTCATTCCAGTTCAGCTGGTAGGGGGCAGGTTACGTTTTTTCAAAGAAATTTGGATCAATTCTGTTCACAATCTTTGGATTCAGAACATTGTTTCAGAAGGGTACAGAATTGGTTTCAAGATGAGACCTCCTGCAAAGAGATTTTTTCTTTCCCATGTCCCAGTAAATCCAGTGAAAGCTCAAGCATTTCTGAATTGTGTTTCAGATCTAGAGTTGGCTGGAGTAATTATGCCAGTTCCAGTTCCGGAACAGGGGATGGGGTTTTATTCAAATCTCTTCATTGTACCAAAGAAGGAGAATTCCTTCAGACCAGTTCTGGATCTAAAATTATTGAATCGTTATGTAAGGATACCAACGTTCAAGATGGTAACTGTAAGGACTATATTGCCTTTTGTTCAGCAAGGGAATTATATGTCCACAATAGATTTACAGGATGCATATCTGCATATTCCGATTCATCCAGATCATTATCAGTTCCTGAGATTCTCTTTTCTAGACAAGCATTACCAATTTGTGGCTCTACCGTTTGGCCTTGCTACAGCTCCAAGAATTTTCACAAAGATTCTCGGTGCCCTTCTGTCTGTAATCAGAGAACAGGGTATTGTGGTATTTCCTTATTTGGACGATATCTTGGTACTTGCTCCGTCTTTACATTTAGCAGAGTCTCATACGAATCGACTTGTGTTGTTTCTTCAAGATCATGGTTGGAGGATCAATTTACCAAAAAGTTCTTTGATTCCTCAAACAAGGGTAACCTTTCTGGGTTTCCAGATAGATTCAGTGTCCATGACTTTGTCTTTAACAGACAAGAGACGTCTAAAATTGATTACAGCCTGTCGAAACCTTCAGTCTCAATCATTCCCTTCGGTAGCCTTATGCATGGAAATTCTAGGTCTTATGACTGCTGCATCGGACGCGATCCCCTTTGCTCGTTTTCACATGCGACCTCTTCAGCTCTGTATGCTGAACCAATGGTGCAGGGATTACACGAAGATATATCAATTAATATCTTTAAAACCGTTTGTTCGGCACTCTCTAACGTGGTGGACAGATCACCATCGTTTAATTCAGGGGGCTTCTTTTGTTCTTCCGACCTGGACTGTAATTTCAACAGATGCAAGTCTCACAGGTTGGGGAGCTGTGTGGGGATCTCTGACGGCACAAGGAGTTTGGGAATCTCAGGAGGTGAGATTACCGATCAATATCTTGGAACTCCGTGCAGTTTTCAGAGCTCTTCAGTTTTGGCCTCTTCTGAAGAGAGAATCGTTCATTTGTTTTCAGACAGACAATGTCACAACTGTGGCATACATCAATCATCAAGGAGGGACTCACAGTCCTCTGGCTATGAAAGAAGTATCTCGAATTTTGGTTTGGGCGGAATCCAGCTCCTGTCTAATCTCTGCGGTTCATATCCCAGGTGTAGACAATTGGGAAGCGGATTATCTCAGTCGCCAAACGTTGCATCCGGGCGAATGGTGTCTTCACCCAGAGGTATTTCTTCAGATTGTTCAAATGTGGGGGCTCCCAGAGATAGATCTGATGGCCTCTCATCTAAACAAGAAACTTCCCAGGTATCTGTCCAGATCCCGGGATCCTCAGGCGGAGGCAGTGGATGCATTATCACTTCCTTGGAAGTATCATCCTGCCTATATCTTTCCGCCTCTAGTTCTTCTTCCAAGAGTAATCTCCAAGATTCTGAGGGAATGCTCGTTTGTTCTGCTAATAGCTCCGGCATGGCCTCACAGGTTTTGGTATGCGGATCTTGTCCGGATGGCATCTTGCCAACCATGGACTCTTCCGTTAAGACCAGACCTTCTGTCTCAAGGTCCTTTTTTCCATCCGGATCTGAAATCCTTAAATTTAAAGGTATGGAGATTGAACGCTTGATTCTTGGTCATAGAGGTTTCTCTGACTCCGTGATTAATACTATGTTACAGGCTCGTAAATCTGTATCTCGAGAGATATATTATAGAGTCTGGAAGACTTATATTTCTTGGTGTCTTTCTCATCATTTTTCTTGGCATTTTTTTAGAATACCGAGAATTTTACAGTTTCTTCAGGATGGTTTAGATAAGGGTTTGTCCGCGAGTTCTTTGAAAGGACAAATCTCCGCTCTTTCTGTTCTTTTTCACAGAAAGATTGCTATTCTTCCTGATATTCATTGTTTTGTACAAGCTTTGGTTCGTATAAAACCTGTCATTAAGTCAATTTCTCCTCCATGGAGTTTGAATTTGGTTTTGGGAGCTCTTCAAGCTCCTCCGTTTGAACCTATGTATTCATTGGACATTAAATTACTTTCTTGGAAAGTTTTGTTCCTTTTGGCCATCTCTTCTGCTAGAAGAGTTTCTGAATTATCTGCTCTTTCGTGTGAGTCTCCTTTTCTGATTTTTCATCAGGATAAGGCGGTGTTGCGAACTTCTTTTGAATTTTTACCTAAAGTTGTGAATTCCAACAACATTAGTAGAGAAATTGTGGTTCCTTCATTATGTCCTAATCCTAAGAATTCTAAGGAGAAATCATTGCATTCTTTGGATGTTGTTAGAGCTTTGAAATATTATGTTGAAGCTACGAAATCTTTTCGTAAGACTTCTAGTCTATTTGTTATCTTTTCCGGTTCTAGGAAAGGCCAGAAAGCTTCTGCCATTTCTTTGGCATCTTGGTTGAAATCTTTAATTCATCTTGCCTATGTTGAGTCGGGTAAAATTCCGCCTCAAAGAATTACAGCTCATTCTACTAGGTCAGTTTCTACTTCCTGGGCGTTTAGGAATGAAGCTTCGGTTGACCAGATCTGCAAAGCAGCAACTTGGTCCTCTTTGCATACTTTTACTAAATTCTACCATTTTGATGTATTTTCTTCTTCTGAAGCAGTTTTTGGTAGAAAAGTTCTTCAGGCAGCGGTTTCAGTTTGAATCTTCTGCTTATGTTTTTTGTTAAACTTTATTTTGGGTGTGGATTATTTTCAGCAGGAATTGGCTGTCTTTATTTTATCCCTCCCTCTCTAGTGACTCTTGTGTGGAAAGATCCACATCTTGGGTAGTCATTATCCCATACGTCACTAGCTCATGGACTCTTGTTAATTACATGAAAGAAAACATAATTTATGTAAGAACTTACCTGATAAATTCATTTCTTTCATATTAACAAGAGTCCATGAGGCCCACCCTTTTTTGTGGTGGTTATGATTTTTTTGTATAAAGCACAATTATTCCAATTCCTTATTTTATATGCTTCGCACTTTTTTTCTTATCACCCCACTTCTTGGCTATTCGTTAAACTGATTTGTGGGTGTGGTGAGGGGTGTATTTATAGGCATTTTAAGGTTTGGGAAACTTTGCCCCTCCTGGTAGGAATGTATATCCCATACGTCACTAGCTCATGGACTCTTGTTAATATGAAAGAAATGAATTTATCAGGTAAGTTCTTACATAAATTATGTTTTTCCATAGGGAATGTTTTCAGGGCAGTAGAGAAACAACTGTACAGCAGATTAAAGTTAAAATAGTAGATAGTGCTACTGTTTCAAGCCTGCAGCACAAAAAAATATTTTTTTTAAAATATTTTTTATATGGGGTCAGGATTGGCCAAGAACAAAAGTGAAGCTTACTATCTTATTGGCTGATACAGGATCAATCAAATGACAAAATGACAAGGACGTTTCTGGATATACTGTAGTTATTGAATATTTTAAATCTGAAATTTTAAAAACCTTTCCCTTCTGAATATTGTAAATCGGAACTTTTAAATCCATTGCCTCCTACAGAAAAGCCTTTCCAACTGCTAGGGTAAGAGTTTTAACTGTATGAACTAAAATTTTGCTGCACCATCATTCATTCCTTTGCTTATTTGTTAAAGGGATAGTCTAGTCAAAATTAAACTTTCATGATTCAGATAGAGCTTGCAATATTAAGCAACTTTCTAATTGACTTCTATTATCAATTTTTCTCCGTTCTCTTGGTATCTTTCCATGTAAGCTTAGGAGCCGGCCTATTTTTGGTTCAGCACCTGGGTAGCGCTTGCTGATTGGTGGCTACATTTAGACATTATAAAAATGATAATAGTAGTAAATTAAAAAGTTGCATATAATTGCATGCTCTATCTGAATCATGAAAGTTTAATTTTGACTAGACTATCCCTTTAAACCAGGGTTCTTCAAACTGCAGGTCGCAACCCATTACTGGGTAGCAACACCATGTTTACTGGGTTGGCGGGGGCAGAACCTGACTAGTTTCATAGCTCTATTGGCTACTTCTTCAGAGGTGTGGCTGAAGAAGTAGCCAATAGCGCTACAAAACTAGTCAGGCTCCGCCCCCACCATTCAGCAAAATAGCTGATCAGCTTCATGTGGTTGATCTTCTGCAGCAGCTGTTGATCAGACTCGTGCTGTTAGCAAGTTTATGTGAACATTTTTTGTTTTTATATATTTCTGACGTTTTTATGTGGTTTTATATTTTATGGTCGTTTGTGATCTCCTACTTTGTGAACTTTTTACTGTCACTTGTATATAAATACATGTCTGAATAAACTCCTTTGTATATAGTAGTCCCTGGCCCTGACCCTCTTTTAATAAAGATAAAGGACTTCTGACCAGCTGTACACGTGAAGGTGTACTCGCCTGCAGTCTGAGTGTGTTCCAAGGAGCAGTCTGATCCAGGCAGGAGATTTCCCAGAGGAGGAGCATCTGCTACTATATTACAAGTGTCTTTATCATACCTTTATCATACCGTTTGAGGTGGAATCACGTGAGTGTGCTGTACATCTTTTTATTTTAAAGTCACCCAGTTTGTCGTTTATTGCACTAGGTGCACCCCCTGTGCGCTTGTCTTTTCTCTATTCCATAAATATATATATATATATATACACACACACTGTATATATAAATACACATGCTTTAAGGCCCATTCCACTCATATTTTTTTAATTCAATTTTAATATTTTATGTGTGTGTATTTACTGGAAATATTTTGGGGTAGATTACGAGTGGAGCGCTAACGGTTGCACGTGAGCGATATCAGGTTTTTGAATTTGTTTGCACGCAATTGCAAGTTAAAAGTACGCTAGAATAATTACCACAACCTCAGAGCTCTGGTTAAGTGTTTTGCGGAAACAAAAAAGTGTCACAAACAGTTGCGTCACTAGGGTTGGTGTCACCCCCCCTCCCCCCAGAAAGCAGACACACACAAACACAAAAACACTCATTTGCACACACAAACACTTGGAAACACACTCAGACACACACACACAAAAACACACACAGAAAAACACTTAGACACACACACAAAAACAGACACACACACAAAAAACATAATTTATGTAAGAATTTACCTGATAAATTAATTTCTTTCATATTGGCAAGAGTCCATGAGCTAGTGACGTATGGGATATACATTCCTACCAGGAGGGGCAAAGTTTCCCAAACCTCAAAATGCCTATAAATACACCCCCACCACACCCACAATTCAGTTTAACAAATAGCCAAGAAGTGGGGTGATAAGAAAGGAGCGAAAGCATCAACAAGAAATTGGAATAATTGTGCTTTATACAAAAAAATCATAACCACCATAAAAAGGGTGGGTCTCATGGACTCTTGCCAATATGAAAGAAATGAATTTATCAGGTAAATTCTTACATAAATTATGTTTTCTTTCATGTAATTGGCAAGAGTCCTGAGCTAGTGACACATGGGATAGCAAATACCCAAGTTGTGGCACTCCACGCAAGAGTCACTAGAGAGGGAGGGATAAAAATAAAGACAACCAATTCCGCTGAAAAATTAATCCACAACACAAATCAAAAGTTTTAGTCTTATAAAGAAAAAAACTGAAATTATAAGCAGAAGAATCAAACTGAAACAGCTGCCTGAAGTATTTTTCTACCAAAAAACTGCTTCTGAAGAAGAGAAAACATCAAAATGGTAGAATTTAGTAAAAATAAGCAAAGAAGACCAAGTTGCTGCTTTGCAAATCTGATCAACAGAAGCTGCATTCTAAAAAAACCAGGAAGTAGAAACTGACCTAGTAGAATGAGCCGTAAACCTCTGAGGCGGGGATTTACCCGACTCTAAATAAGCATGATGAATCAAAAGCTTTAACCAAGACGCTAGAGAAATGGCAGAAGCCTTCTGACCTTTCCTAGAACCAGAAAAGATAATAAATAGACTAGAAGTCTTTCTGAAATCTTTAGTAGCTTCAACATAATATTTGGAAGCTCTTACCACATTCAAAGAATGTAAGGATCTCTCCAGAAAATTCTTAGGATTAGGACATAAAGAAGGGACAACAATTTCTCTACTAAAGTTGGAGTTCACAACTTTAGGTAAAAATTAAAACTAAGTCCGCAAAAACCGCCTTATCCTGATGAAAAATCAGAAAAGGAGACTCACAAGAAAGAGCAGATAAATAAGAAACTCTTCTAGCAGAAGAGATGACCAAAAGGAACAACACTTTCCAAGAAAATAATTTAATGTCCAGAAAATGCATAGGCTCAAATGGAGGAGCCTGTAAAGACTTCAAAACCAAAATAAGACTCCAAGGAGGAGAAATTGATTTAATGACAGGCTTGATATGAACCAAAGCCTGTGCAAAACAATGAATATCAGGAAGTTTACCAATTTTTCTGTAGAACATAACAGAAAGAGCAGAGATTTTACCTTTCAAAGAACTTGCAGACAAACCCTTATCTAAACCATCCTGAAGAAACTGTAAAATTCTAGGAATTCTAAAAGAATGCCAAGAGAATTTATGAGAAGAGCACCATGAAATGTAAGTCTTCCAAACTCGATAAAAAAATCTTTCTAGATACAGATGTACGAGCCTGCAACATAGTAATAATCACTGAGTCAGAGAAACCTCTATGACTAAGCGTTCAATTCCCATACCATCAAATTTAATAATTTGAAATCCTGACGGAAAAAACGAACCTTGAGATATAAGGTCTGGCCTTAATAGAAGTGGCCAAGGTTGGCAACTGGATATCCGAACAAGATCCACATACCAAAACCTGAGCGGTCATGCTGGAGCCACCAGCAGCACAAAAGATTGCTCTATGATGATTTTGAAAATCACTCTTAAAAGAAGAACTAGAGGCGGAAAAATATAGGCAGGTTGAAAACTCCAAGGAAGTGTCAATGCATACACTACTTCTGCCTGAGGATCCCTGGACCTGGATAGGTACCTGGGAAGTTTCTTGTTTAGATGAGATGCCATCAGATCTATTTCTGGAAGCCCCCACATCTAAACAATTTGAAAAAACACATCTGGGTGAAGAGACCATTCTCCCAGATGTAAAGCTTGATGACAGAGATAATCCGCTTCCCAATTGTCTATACCTGGGATATGGACCGCAGAAATTAGACAGGAGCTGAATTTTGCCCAAGCAAGTATCCGAGATACTTCTTTCATAGCCTGAGGACTGAGAGTCCCACCCTGATGATTGACATATGCCACAGTTGTGACATTGTCTGTCTGAAAACCAATAAACGTCTCCCTCTTCAAATTGAAGCCAAAACTGAAGAACTCTGAGAATCGCACGGAGTCCCAAAATATTAAATGGTAATCTCGCCTCTTGAGATTTCCAAACCCCTTGAACTGTCAGAGATCCCAAAACAGCTTCCCAACCTAAAAGACTTGCATCTGTTGTGATCATGGTCCAGGTTGGATGAACCGAAGAGACCCGTAGAACTATACGATGGTGATCTAACCACCAAGTCAGAGATAGTTGAATATTGGGATTCAAGGATATTAAATGTGATATCCTAGAATAATCCCTGCACCATTAATTCAGCATTAAAAACTGGAAAGGTTTCATATGAAAATGAGCAAAGGGAATCAAATCCAATGCTACAGTCATGAGACCTAAAACTTCCATGCATATAGCTACTGAAGGAAATAATAGAGACTGAAGGTTCCGACAAGCTGAACCCAATAACAAATTGTCTCTTGTCTGTTAGAGACAAAGACATTGACACAATCTATCTGGAAACCTAAAAAAGGTGACCCTTGTCTGAGGAATCAAGGAGCTTTTGATAAAAAGAACCTCCACCCATGTCTTTGAAGAAACAACAGAAGTTGAATTGTATGAGATTCTGCAGAACGAAAAGACAGAGCAAGTACCACGATATCGTCCAAATAAGGAAACACTGAGAACCTTGAAAAGATTCTTAGAGCTGTCGCTAGGCCAGAAGGAAAAGCAACAAATTGGTAATGCTTGTCTAAAAAAGAGAATCTCAGAAAATGAAAATAATCTGAATGAAAACAGAATATGAAGATATGAATCCTGTAAGTCTATTGTAGGCAAATAATGCCCTTTCTGAACAAAATGCAGAATAGACCTTATAATCACCATTCTGAAAGATGGTACTCTAACATGACAATTCAAAAGTTTTTCTTTCTTTGTGACAATGAATAGTTCAGAACAAAACCCCAGACCCCGTTCCTGAAACAGAACTGGTATGAATACCCCAGGTAACTCCAGGTCTGAAACACACTTCAGGAAAGTCTGAGCCTTTACTGGAATAGCTAGAATATGTGAGAGAGAGAAAGACTTCTCACAGGCGGTCTTACTCTGAATCCTATTCTGTACCCCAATCTAATAAGTTTGGACCGAATTGAACCAAACAACTTTAGAAAAATCTTAACCTGCCCCCTACCAGCTAAGCTGGAATAAGGGCCGCACCTTCATGCGAATTTGGGGGCTGGCTTTGATCTCTTAAATGGTTTGAATTCATTCCATTTTGAAGAAATCTTCCAATAAGAAACATGTTACTTGGGGAAGAATTAGGTTTCTGTTCCTCATTGAATCCAACTGTGAACCAAATAATGTATTACCTTGGAAGGAAAGAAAAATAGAAATCTGGATTTAGAAATCAAATCAGCATTCCAAGATTTAAGTCACAAAGTTCTTCTAGCTAAAATAGCTAAATACATAGATTTAACCTCAATTTTGATAATATCAAAAAATGGCATCACAAATGAAATTATTAGCATGTTGAATCAAGTTAACAATGCTAAACAAATCATAAACCAATACTTGTTGCGCTAAAGTTTCCAACCAAAAAAGATGAAACAGCTGCAACATCAGCCAAAGAAATTGCAGGCCTAAGAAAAGGACCTGAAAATAAAATAATTTTCCTTAGAAAAGATACAAGTTTCCCATCTAAAGGATCTTTAAAATAAATACTATTTTCCATAGAAATAGTAGTATGTTTAGCAAGAGGAGACATAGCCCCATTAACTTTGGGGATCTTTTCCCAAAACTCCAAACTAACTACTGGCAAAGGATACAATTTTAAAACCTTAAAGATGGAATAAAAGAAGTACCAGGCCTATTCCATTCCCCAGAATTAGAAACTGGAAAAAAAACTCTGAAGTAACCACAGGAGGTTAATAAGCAGAATTTTAAATGTTAGCTAGCCTTAAAATCAAGAGGACTAGTCTCCTCAATATCCAAAATATTCAACACCTTTTCAACAAAGAACGAATGCACTCTATTTAAAAGTAAAAAAGTAGATTTGTCAGTGTCAATATCTGATGAAGGATATTCTGAATGAGATAAATCATCATCAGAGAAGGATAATTCAGTATGTTGTCGGTCATTTGAAAATTCATCAACTAAATGAGAAGTTTAAAAAAGACCTTTACATTTTATTAGAAGGCGGGATGGCAGACAAAGCCTTCAGAATAGAATCAGAAAAATATTCTTACAAATTCGCAGGTATATCTTGTACATTAAATGTTAAAAGAATAGCAATAGACAATGCATTAATACTGATGGACATTTTTCTGCATGTAAAAGTTTATCATGATAACTTATTACAAACCATAGCTAAAGATAAAAATTCATAACATTAAAATAAATGAACTTAGCTTTGGTAGTACTGATATCAGTCAGCAGGAATCCAACAGTGTTTTATGATACAGGAACAGTTTTAAGATATCTTGCAAATGTAAGAGAAAAAACAACATATAAAGCAAAATATCAATTTTCTTATATGACAGTTTCAGGAATGGGAAAAAATGGAAACAAAATTAGCCTCTGGAAACCAGAAGCAAAATGAAATAAAGACTTAAATAATGTCAGAAATCTGGCGCCCACAACTGACAAAATATTTTTTGGCGCCAAAAACGTCTGCAACAAACACAAGCGTCATAGAAGACGCAACTACGTGAAAAATCTCGGCGCCAACTAGGATGCCGGAAATGACGAAATGACGTCAACAAACGTAATTCTCGCGCCAAGAATGATGCAATAAATATAGCATTATGCGCTCCCGCAAGCCTAACAGCCCGCAATTTAAAAAAGAGAGTCAATTTGAAAATTTCAGGTAAATTTTTTTTTTTTTTATATGCATTTCCCAAAATGAAACTGACAGTCTGTAAAAAGGAAATATACTGATTACCCTGAATCATGGCAAATATAAGTACAAAACATATATTTAGAGCTTTACATATAAAGTGCCAAACCATAGCTGAGAGTGTCTTAAATAAAAGAAAACATACTTACCAAAAGACAATCATCTACATAAAGTAGATAGCCAAACCAGTACTGAAACGAGAATCAGTAGAGGTAATGGTATATAAGAGTATATCGTCGATCTGAAAAGGGAGGTAGGAGATGAATCTCTACGACCGATAACAGAGAACCTATGAAATTGATCCCCGTTAGGATGACCATTGTATTCAATAGGAAATACTCCCTTCACATCCCTCTGTCATTCACTGCACTCTGAGAGGAACCGGGCTTCAGCATGCTGAGAAGCGCATATCAACGTAGAAATCTAGCACAAACTTACTTCACCACCCCCATAGGAGGCAAAGTTTGTAAAACTGAATTGTGGGTGTGGTGGTGGGTGTATTTATAGGCATTTTGAGGTTTGGGAAACTTTGCCCCTCCTGGTAGGAATGTATATCCCATACGTCACTAGCTCATGGACTCTTGCCAATTACATGAAAGAAACACTCTGATACACACAAAAACACTCAGGCACACACACACACACACACACACACACACACACAAAAACTCAGACACACACACATACAAAATATGTAAACTGCACTGCATTAATTATAAAGCTCATGCCTAGAGCTGCTCCCTGGCTCAGCAGAGCATCAAATGAAAGATAAACAGAGCACTCTAAAATAAATCACTAAAGAAAAGGTTTAGGCGCGCAAACTATGAAAATTCTGCTCTCTGACTCCGCTTCTTATGGCCAATCATCTCTGCACTCTGCCCACCCCCAGACCCCCGCTCACCCTCCCCTCCTACTTCTTCAGTGTGCACTTAGTGAACCGTAACTGTACCGGTCTGGTGGGCATCATACGTGGCTCCTTCACTTTAGGGACAGTGTCAGACAGTCATGAGGTCAGGTGCCAGACATCCCCCTCACGATTTCCTGGTTCCAGTTTAGAGAGACAGCACAGCAGTGAGTGACTCCACTGCTCCACACGTCACTGAGCAGTGAGCACAGATAGGCAGGCAGGTTTAGGCTAGCAGCGCAACTTCGCAAGCCCCACGGCACGCCCACAACATTCATAGTGAAATTGGGCAGGGGAGGAGCAAAGTACAAACAAGCAAAAGCAGCCGGGAAAACTATTTGTGGAAATTGCAGCGCTGGCTCAAGGGGCAAAAAAATGAAGTGTCTACAACTTCCCCAGTCCCACTAATGTTCACAAATGGTGGCCCCTCTAATAAAAAAAATCTATGCATCTCTGCATTGTAATTCTTTAAATTTACACCCTGGAGGGTGTAACCCGGGTGCGGCCCACACCCCCCTAGTGATGCCACTGGTCACCAAACACATCAAAAATACATTACAAAGTAAATTTACACTCATAATAACACCATCTAATAAAAAATATTTAAGAAAAATATTGCACAAAAACGTTATGAAGGTTCAAATATATGAGATCTCCGGTGTTATATATATGTATACCTATATATAATAATGTATATAGAGGTATAGATATATATTGTACTAATATACCATCAGATATATATAGAAATATGTATTTATGAATGTGAAGAACTTTGAAATGTGAAATATTGATATTTTCATGTCAGGTTAGCGCACTATTCAAGTTAGTGCGAAAGTGGGGTGTTTTTTCCCCACTTTCTCCATTGAGTTCTAGATCTGAATAGGTTATCGCGCATGCAATATTCTAAGTTCGGCTTTTTGTGCGCATTGGGATAGCACGAGAGTGACTTTTCACTTTCAACTCATAATACGAGCGCAACCCGATGCGCGTGAAAAGTTTACTTCTAAATAGCGCTCTACTCGTAATCTGGCCCTTTATATTCTAATGTTCTTCACATAGTAGAAAATGTTCTTATTATTTTTAATATATATTCCTATATATATCTGTGAATATCCATACCTGTATATATTTATATAGACATATATGTATAGATATATTAAAAAAAAAACAAAACATATATATTTATATATAAAAAAGAACAGTTTTTCTTCAAGAAGAATATTAAAATGTAAAATATGATTAACTCACGTTGGGTTGCGGGCACTTGGTCTAACGCGGTGTCAGGTTAGCGCTTGAGTAATTTGGTCAAGATATCCTAAAGTTAGCTAGGTTAGTGTTTAACCCCTTAAGGACCATAGCACTTTTCAATTTTTTTGATAGTTTGGGACCAGGGCTAAAGGGATAGGAAAGTCAAAATTAAACTTGCATGATTCTGATAGAGCATGTTGTTTTAAGACACTTTTAAATTCAAGTGTGCTTTGTTCTCTAAGTATTCCTTGTTGAAAAAGAATATGCACATATCCTACACTAGTGGGAGCTAGTTGCTGATTGGTGACTGTACACATTTGTCTCTTGTGATTGGCTAACTAGATGTGATCAGCTAGCTGCCAGTAGTGTAAAGCTGATCCTTCGCAAAGGATAACAAGAGAATGAAGCTAATCTGATAATAAAAGTAAATTGGAATGTTGTTTAAAATTGTTCTATACAAATCATGAAAGAAATTTTGGGGGTTTCCTGTCCCTTTATATATGAATTTAAATATGAATTTATTGTATAAAAAAGGATATCTTTATCTTTACTTTATATTGAAAATGTACATAAAGGATTAAAAATTTCCTGAGTTTATCATACTCACACCCACCACTGCCAGTACGCTATGAATATTGCTTTTTTTTTCATTGTTTACGTATTCACGATCATCCAATGACTGTTTGTGCCATATGGCAAGAATAAAGCCCTGCCTTTTCTATCCAGTTTTACAGTATATGTAGAGAGCAGATGAGACTGCTCTTTACGTCACTACAGAACGGGTTAAAAAGTTGAAAGGGGCAGAAGATCACCAGATGATGAATATGTCTAAAAAAAGTTTATATCTATAGTACATGTAACAAAAATAAGAATACATATGTTTACATATGGTTTTAGTTGTAAAAGCCTATACTTTATATGGCAGGTTCAAAAACCGAATTGTTTATCATCACTTTAATTTCTTTACTCTTAAAGGGCCATAATACCCAAATGTTTAAACACTTGAAAGTGATGCAGCATAGCTGTAAAAAGCTGACTAGAAAATATCTCCTGAACATCTCTATGTAAAAAAGAAAGATAGTTTACCTCAAAAGTTCCTCAGTAGCCACCTCCCATTGTAAAGGATTTCTAAGCAGCATTTTAGTGTGTCTGTCCTGGGACATCTGAAGGGATGAGCATCGTGCACTCTCATCTTATTTCACCAATCAGGTAAAGGAAGTTTACAATGAAATCTCATGAGAGTCAAGTCAAATCTCATGAGATCACAGTAAAAGTTCATGACCTCAGCACTGCTGATGCTGATTGGCTGCTGTTCATTTCTTCATTTTTTAATTTTTTTTACCTGCAGCTGGGAGCAGCTGAGTATAACTTTTTACACAGAACTAACTCTGCTGAGCTGAGGAGATTGTGAGGTAAAATATCTTCCTTTTTTACATAGAGATGCTCAGGTGATATTTTCCTGTCAGCTTTTTACAGTTATACTGCATCAGTTTCAAGTGATTTAGCATATGAGTATTATGTCCCTTTAAATAAGAAATAGAATTCATGGATCTACAGGAAGTTGTTGAATGTAATTAAGTCAGACTCTGTGAATGAAGATGATTTGTATGAAGAATTTTGTTGTAACAAACTTAATGAAATTGTAAAATAAAGTTGTTTTTTAGTGACTACTGTATAATTTGTCAAATTCCTATGTAAAATGCATTGATTCCTTATTCTCTCTTATTTTCTTTAAAAAAAAACATTGGCAACACTAGCACATTAGGTGATCCAAGAACAGGTGGCATAGTTGTGCAGCTACCAATCAGCAACTAGATCCCAGTAGTGCATTTTAGCTCCTAAGCCTACCTGTGTATGCTTTTCAACAAAGAATGCCAAGTAAACAAAGAAAATTAAATAATAGAAGTAAAAAGAAAAAAAAATGCTCCAGCTCTCTAAAAAGGTTCCCTGCTTTGTTATTCTCAAGAACTCAAAAAAGAAAAGAAAAAAGAAAAATGTGGAAATAGTGTAATTCTGAGTAAGAAGTAAGCAGTAATCTGACCCAACCAATGGTTACTGATGTTTGCTCTCAGATAAGTGCAGTAAATCCCCAGGCAATCAGGAACTTGTAGAAACCATTTCAGTGATTATAATATATATGTGCTACTTACTTAGGGCTCTTGCCATTGGCTTACTAGACAAATTCAGCTAGGTCCCAGTAATACTTCTATTATTATACTTAGGTATATGCAGCAATATTGCAATAATGAAATGCTAATTTTCTTTATTGCACTTTTTGGTCCCTTTAACTCTATATGTTCATAGCAACCCATGTAATACTGTCAATTTTGTTTTCACTTTACAAAACCCTGCACAAGAGCCATTTACTTACCTAGCAATTGCCCAAGCTCAACTATCAACCTAACAAAGACAGAAGTTTAGCACAAAGTCATGAGTTTACAGAGAATGCTTCATAAGCATGTGTCATGTATGTAGAATGATAGTAAACTGTGCGCACATTGAGAGAGCACAATTGTTATAAGTTCCTTCAAAGTGACTCCTGTTATTACCCTGAGAGCCACATAGTTGCAATCTATTGCTCCCAGGATATTACTCCCCTACATAAGATACCATCTTCACATTAAGCCAGCTGTTGGGCCCCCCCCCCCCAGTCTGATTCTTGCTTGCATATAAGGTAGGACGTTCCATGTCGTCCTAATGGCGTTAAAGCCCAGTGCTATTAGAATGGCATGGGGGATGAGTGACTTCCGTTTGAGGGCGGAGCCAACAGGTAGCAAGCAGGTAGCTGCTGTTTGCTCCGACATCCCAGATTATGGGAACCTGAAAATCACCATTCAGCCGAAGTGTACCTTGCCTTGGCTCTGCTAGCCATGGGCCGGTAGTTGATCCTACAGATCTCGGTGGGAAGTCTAAGAAAATTGGCAAGTTTGGTGCTTTGTCGCTGAAGCACGCCACGCTGTACCGTTCTATCTCAGTTTTACACTCACTGGATAGCTAAGCTCATAACGCCTCAGTACTTTGGTTGTAAGTCCTAAAACTGACCAGCTGTAAGGGGCTTTGAGCGGCCATCGTCCATCGTATACAGGACAGGAGAAGCGGAGCTCGCCTGGAGAAGAGTCCTGCACGGAGCTGTGCCGACTGTGAGAGGCATCTGGAGCATTATCGGGGGAGTGGTAATCCTACGGCCCCCGCCTCTCCTATAGTGAGCACCTTTGCAGCACGCTACCAAACAAGGTATAGGACGGACAAGACAGAAGGGAAGGGGAGTCCTCCCCTGATTCGGTTTCAGGAATCACTGACCTGGTGCAGTCCCTGAGTATAGCCGTGGAGCTGGAGAAAGTGTAAATTGTGATCCATGCTGTATGGAAACGCCGGACCCTTAGCCGCAGCCCTGTCAGAGCACCTAGAGCTCCGGGAACATCAGTGGAGCCGTGAGCACTTGGCGGAAGCGTGAGTAGAAACAGGTACAGCGTGAGAGTGGTGGGGAGAGGAGCGAGTCTAGAGGTCCCCCTGAGCCAGATAATATTGGAGAGGCCATTGCAGGACAGTAGTCTTGATCTCTGGATACAGAAGCATACCTGCCTCAATATATTATAATTACCTTGGCCAATATAAAAGAAATATAGTAATTGGCACTTAGAGAACAAGGACTAGAAAGATTGGACTGAAAGTTATGCTTGTCACGGCTTTTTTTTTTTTGATTTGTGCTGATAACATTGTATTCGATATCCCATTGTGATGGAAAGAAAGTAATTTGGGCTTAACGTAAAGACCTTGTTACACATTTAAACAGCCGTCTTAGCTGTGAAGATCTCTATGTAACAAGATCTAGTGGCAACAGTGTTGCAAGTGGGAAAAACTTGCTTTGCTAAAGTTACAGACTGTGTCACAGTAAAAACTGTATGGGAAGCAAAAATCAGAACTATAAATTACAGCAAATTATTATAGAGGCACTGCTATAGATCTGGTGGCAGTAAATAAAATCATCGACGCAGTTTTAAGAAGGATTTTTTTTTTTTTCTTTTTCTTCTTTTTTTCCTTTTTTTCTTTTTTCTGTGGGTTTTTATCTGGAGGACGGTTGTTGTCTTAAGAAGATTGTATTGAAGAGGGCCACAACTGTTCTTTAGACTTGTATGAACCTGGGTGAAAGGGAAGTATAAGGCCCCAAGGACTGTGAAACTTTTTTTTTTGCTTTTTTTGCCCCCTTCTTTTTTTTTTTTTTTTTTATATAAGGATACATTATCTTGGTGTGTATCTATCAGGACTAATTCTTGTAGTCGAAGGCCGTCTGTATTTAGATGCTATGGTTCTATGATCATAACTTAACTTAATTCTAAAGTGTTGGCGTCAGAAATTTCTATAAATATTGTTGTGTGTTGAGATTTATAGTCTCACAGTCAGGCAGGCAGCTATTTCCCCTTTAATTAAGGTTATGGTAACTGTTTTTAGGATCATTTATATTTTACTACTATAGAAAGTCGAGAAGTGGCATTAAACAGACAAACACATCTAGTAGTTAATTTAGATTTTCCTCACCCTGATCTGCTTTAAAGATTTTTTTTTTGTTGTTGAATAAATAGATTCTTTAATCAAAAATTACATGGGGCACTTTAATAGCTCTTATCCGTAAAAGTTTCACTGGAATTTGTTGCATTGCAGGTGTCATAACACTATTTTCTTTTTCGCTTTTTTGTTTCACCTCACATTTTTCACTTACTTTTTTTTTTTTTTTTTTTTTTCTCTTAGGTTGTTAAGCAATCACAGTCAGTATTTCACACCTTATCCCTTTTTTTTTTTTTCTTTCTCCTTTCTTCCCTCTTTTTTGCACCCTGTCAGCTGGCCCGTGGGGCTGACAGTGAATAAGATACACATTTCAGCGAAATATTTCTTGTTTTTTTACATTCGCTGATATATTCACATTGCACTGTGGTGAATGGAGAGGTATATCTCCCATCAGAAGGGTACCTCACCTATAATGCCGCCCAAACATAAAGATAAAAGAAGTAACACTAAACACACAGAGCTGCCTCAGGACATATCCCAAGAAGCAGGGATGGTAAACTTTACTTGTAATGATATGTCAGAATTTGTAGCAGAGATGGCCAAAATAATGGCCCCCCATCTAGAAGCAGTTAAACAGGAAATTAAAGTTGAGATAACCAATCTTACAGAGGAGATTAGGCAATACACTGCTAGACTGGAGGAGGTGGAGACAAGGGTGTCGGATTTGGAGGATAGAGTAAATATCATGGTACCTGCAGTAAATACTCAGGACAAGACCATAGCACAATTACAGAACCGTATAGAGGACTTAGAGGATAGATCGAGGCGAAATAATCTGAGAGTGATTGGTCTACCTGAATCGCCCGAATATCAAGATCTATTACAATTTGTCTCGGTAACCCTCCCTCAGGCACTTTTGCTTCCTCCTCCTCCTACACCGTTTCTGATTGAGATAGCGCACAGAATTGGGCCGCTCAGAGAAAATAGTACAATTTCTAAACCAAGGCCTATCATTTTTAAGTTTGTTAACTACCAGGACAAGATATTATTTTTGACCCATTATAGAAAACTCAATGTATTAAATATTAATTCTCATAGAATCTGGTTATTCCAAGATTTCTCCACCGAGACCAGGGCCAAGAGAAAGGAAATGGCCCCTTTTTTTGATAAATTCTTGAAAGCTGAATGTAACGTTAGATTGGTATATCCTGCCAAACTTTTAATTAATAAGGCAGGAACCTCCTATGTATTAAATAATAGTGAGGAAGCTATGTCTTTATGTAAAAAAATGGATATACAGTGATTAGGAATTGGAGCCCTACTATTATGTTAATTAATAACATATAGAATGGCGTTTATTGTTTATGTTTTAAATTGTAAAATATTTATGTTTTCCCCTTTTTTTTTTTTTTTTTTGCTCTCCCCTTCGTCCGCCTTCCCCTCCCCTTCCACTAATGAGTGTTTTTTTTTTTTTTTTTTTTTAGGTGGGTGCACCTGTGTGCTTTTGTTACTGTTATATGTAGAGTGGGGCGACTAATTAATTCCTTCCTTCGGGGTCTATGTTAGAACTGCTATACACAGAATGGGACGACGGTCAAATCTTTCTTTCGGGGTCTATCTTAGATTTGTTATATATAGAATGGGACGATTTTTAAATCTTTTCTTTGGGGGCTATGCTAGATACTTTTAAGTTAGTGTCTTGGAATGTAGGGGGTATAAATTCCCCAATAAAGAGGAAAAGCATAATTAAACATCTGGCTAAATTTAAACCAAATATAGCTTTCCTCCAGGAGACACACCTAAAGGAAGCAGAATCATTGAAACTACAGACGAATTGGGTAGGAGAGGTTATCGCGGCACCATTTAAATCATGTAAAAGAGGCGTTGCTATCCTTTTTAATAAAAACTTGGAATACAAAACAGAATCTATTATAAAAGACCAGGAGGGGCGGTTTTTAATTATAGAAATCACTATTAATCAAACCCGGTATGTGTTATGTAATATATATGGACCGAATAAAGTAGATAAAGTATTTTGGGACAAGATGGTAACACAGTTACATAAATTCGTAGGGCAACAGTTGATAATTGCGGGAGATTTCAATCTTGTAGCAGACCCTATTTTAGATAGAGATAATAAGGCATATATTTTTCCACGGGACAGAAAGACTCGCATACTTCAAAAGTTTTGCTCTCAGTTGGGGTTGGTGGATATCTGGCGTGTGCAAAACCCAGATTTAAGGTCTTTTACATGTCTTTCCAAAGGATATCATTCTTTATCAAGGATAGATTTTTTTCTGGTTTCAGACAATATGTCAGGTTTAGAGTGGAAAGCGGATATCAGTGACATAACAATTTCAGATCATGCAGTAATCACATTATCACTTAATGCACCGCTCAGGCGAAGGGCCACCAATCAAACAATTTTTTTCCCCAAGTATCTTATGAATGACACGAAATTTCATAATTGGTTGATTAACCAATGGCAAGAATATGAGTCTTTCAATGGTGCTTTTAAAGAGAAACCGGAGATATATTGGGAAGCGGCTAAAGCCGTAATTAGAGGCAAGATTAAGGCATATTTATGTAGGCGTAATAAGAAGGTGAAACAATTAGAGATGCAGGCGAATAATCGGGTAAAAAATGCGTATGCGGCCTATTTATGTGAGCATTCTAATGAGAAATGGCGCAAGTATATAGACGCTAAAACAGCACGAGACATTCTTATTCAGCAAAAGACAGCTTTAGAACTACAAAGACAAAAGGCTCTATATGGTGGCTTCGCCGGGAGATCAGCCAAATTCTTGGCCAAATTAACCAAAGTAACCAATCGTAATGTAGTGGCGGCTATTAGAACTAAGACAGATAGATTCACAGGTAATTCAGATATTATTAAAACCTTCCATCAGTATTTTAGTGAATTATATAAAGCAGAGGCATATGACACAGGTAGGCAGCAACAATTTTGGGATAAGATTAAGACCCCAAAGATCTCATCGGAGATTCTTGCAGAAATTAATAAACCAATTAATGAACAAGAGATCTATGCTGCAATTAAAGTAGCTAAAACAAATAAGGCAGCAGGTCCGGATTGCCTCCCCATTGAATTTTATAGGATACTACAGACGCAAATTGTTCCAACCCTCATGAAATTATTTAATTATTACTTTATTGGAAACAATAAATGTTCACCATACTTTGCGGCCGCAGTAATTTCTTTAATCCCCCAAAAAAATAAAGATCCAGAGATTCCAGCATCTTATAGGCCAATATCAGTCCTAAATTCGGACTATAAACTTTTGACTTCAATTGTAGCTGAAAGATTAAAACCTCACTTAGGTACAATAATTCACGAAAATCAAGCTGGTTTTATGACGGGTAGGAATCCCACTAAAAATATACGCAAGATAACAACATTGCTTGATTTTTTCTGGAATAAATTTAGGTTATCAAGTCAGAAAGGCATCCCGGATCTAGCGCTATTAACGATCGACGCGGAGAAGGCGTTTGATCGCATCTCCTGGAAACATCTTTTTTTTTCACTAGAACAATTTGTATTGGTTGGTCATATATTGGAGTTTACACGCACAATATATAGTTCCCCAATTTCATCTTTATTAATCAACGGCGAGATTTCTCAACGTCTTTTGTTACAGCGTGGCACACGCCAAGGTTGCCCTCTCTCGCCGTTGCTGTTTAATATATCTTTAGAGCCGTTTGCGATTTTACTTCGTCAGCAACTAGATGGGATTCGTGTCAGAGATCAGAAACTTGTATTATTAATGTATGCAGACGACATAATTTTGTGTCTGAGTAATATCGCGCAAAGTCTATCTCTATTATTAAAGTCAACTGATCTTTTTGGTTCAATCTCGGGATATAAAATTAATCTTGCAAAGTCTGAGTTGTTATGGATCAATAAAGTTCATCAAGACATTAAACATCCGTTTTTAGAAACATCTCAAATCATGTATCTTGGTATCAAATTAAGTGCGAATCCAGAGGAATGGTACAGACTTAATTTTACTACGTTTTTTCGGGAATGTAGGGTAAGGATGGAAGATTGGAAAAACTTACCTATTTCTCTATCAGCGAGAGTTACCCTTATAAAAACCATTTTGTTCCCTAAGGTATTTTATCTTATTCAAAATATTCCGATCCCGATTAAGAAGACAGATATAAGCAGTTACAATAAGGCATGTTCAAATTTTCTATGGAAAGGTGCCAGAATCCGCATCTCGGCTACACGGCTTATGTGTAATAAGGATGCGGCCGGTTTGTCTCTCCCGAATTTATATTATTATAGTTTAGCTGCTCGCGTCAAGGTTGCAGTTGACTGGTTAACTGAACAAGACCAGGTTGCAGCAATTTCTTGGGAAACTGCTTTAGTGAAGCCGTTCCGACTGGATGGTATTCTACACTGCCCAATGACGGCCCTTCCCTCTGCGCTTTTTTCACTTATAACATTTAGAAACATTATTGTCGCGTGGCAAAGATTCTGCGTCCTTTCAGGAAGTTTGCCTTATGCATCCCAGTACCTACCTATTACAGGGAACCCAAACTTCGTCCCGGGTCTTTCAACAGAGGTATTCAGACTATGGTCCCTAAAAGGACTGATATATGTTGCACAAATGGTTAAATCAGACTCCTCAATTTTTTCTTTTGCCGAATTAAGACAGCAATTCGGTCTCTCAAACAAAGAGTTTTATGCATATTTGCAGTTAAGGCATTTTATACTGGAGCTCAGGCAAAAATATGGAAAGGAGTGGACTTTTCTGTTTCAACCCCAAATTAATAATTTTCAAAGGGGCCTTTACTCGATAGCTCCGTTTTATGGCTATCTTAACCTGAAACCCTCTATTGATCAAAGGGAATATATTGTAGCAAAATGGACTGGATTTGTGCCTGAAGTCAATGAGCAAACTATAATAAATACATTTAAAATTATAAATAAAAGCTGGGTGCTGACATCATGGAGAGAATCACAGATCAATATATTTTTTATGTCTTATGTGACTCCCGCTAGACTGTCTAGTTGGTATAAAGTATTGAGTCTATGTCCTAAGTGTTTCGCTGTTAAAGCAGATCTTATGCACTGTTTTTGGGCCTGCCCAAAGATCAATCAATTCTGGTTGAAAGTAGCATATTGGATTCGATCATCTCTTCATTTAGATTACCATATATTCGTGACAGATGTACTTTTCTTGGTGCAGTCGCAAGTAACTTGCAGGAACACTAAGTTAATCAACATGGTAATATTACTGGGACGTATTATGATATTAAAAGCCTGGAAATCCAAAAATGCTCCGAATTTGAAAGAACTCAAGAATGTTTTGACAATGCAACTTATGCATGACCAGATAAACTTACAAAACCCGACAGACAGACGGTTAGCTGAGTTCTTTAAACAATGGGAAAGATTTATTTTATCATTCCCACTTGAAACACAAATTATGTTGGTTAAACCACTTAGGGATACTGTATATGTACAATTACAAATATTGGGTGGAAATTTCCCCAATGCATGGGGTATTGATTTTGGAACGGTGATAAGGAGGGGAGGGGCGGCGGAGGTTGGCATAGAGTGATCCCCTTTTTTTTTTTTTTTTTTCTCTCCCCTTTTTTTTTCTTTCTTCTTTTCCTTTTTATGAGTGTGGACAAAGATCCTATCTCTACAATGGATCCTATTGGAAATGAGGTAATAGGACAGGAGTTAGGTAATAGGAATAATTAATATATATTTAGATATGGCAGATGTCTTGTTCCGAGTTACAGTAGAATAACTGGATTTATATGGTTCTGTCTGATATATGGAAGATAGACACCACAATATGGAAAAACAGGGCTGTATGTCATTATATAAGAAATGTTTTTCTGTTTTTCCCTTTGTTCTTGTTTTGTATTGTTTTGGGCCTTTGTATAAAACATGGTTATGATATGAAAAATCAATAAAAATTATACTTAAAAAAAAGAATGGCATGGAACGTCCTAATGGTGTAAAGCCACAAACTGTTACTGGCGTCTTTTTTCACTAGGTTTACATACTCCCTTATTCTGTTTTACAGTAAGTGTAACCCTACCCTAATTTTCATTCATTAGCATCTCAGAGTATGTTGCTTAGCAATTCTAACCAGATGGTTTAAAATAAGAAGTGCCATCTTCTCCTGTGATTGACTCAGTCAAACTAGACACAGATTGAATAAACTATTGCATTTCCATCTATATCAGTCTAATACGTTTAGGTAATATCATTTTCTTCATGGTTTTAAACATCTTATTCATTTATTTATGTTTTTTTATATAATATATTAGGATTTCATATATTTTATATTAATATTTATAGGTATTTGTTATATATAAAATATCAGCGTCAACATCATTCCTAAAAATATCCATATGATTTTATTGGCTGTGCATTTTACATGTTTCAAAAATGTAATACCTGATTTCATTAACAGCATATAACAAGCCAACAATATAAGCTTAGCCATAATTGTTTAATATTAAAATGCTATATGAAGTAGTATGGTGTGAAATAGACCAGACAGTCCAGTTTACGGCAAGACCAAAGTTATATCTGTGGTTGAAATATGTGTAGAAAAACATTTTTTTCTGCTGGCTCAGAGAAACTAGAGTGCATCCATCAGGATCTAGAATAGTTACAAAGTGATTGATGCAGGCAGGAGCTCGTTTATATATGTCCTTTACTGATCACTGAAAAGGAGATAAAAAGAAGCAAGATTTTTTTTCCAATTGGTATGTCCTTGGACTGCAAAACCCTGTCAATGTTACAAAACAAAATGGCAGATTTTAAAAACTTATTTTGGATATTTTGCAATTCTGTGTCACACTATTCCTGATCATCATGCGCATACTGATTGTGACTGGGGAAGGAGCATTATTCATGGAATAAATGACAAAATATGATAAATATTTGGCCACTAGTCTGCAACTTCTTTGCTTAAAAATAAAACAAATATATACTTTATGTTTTTCTCTTTAGTTTGGTATGGATAACGTACTTTGTTTCAATAACCAAGGCTTGAATGATTACTAATATTATGTAGTCTCACATTTACACATAAACATTCTTGTCAGAATTCTGTGAACCCAATGGATGTTCTTTGCTTTGTGCAAAGCAAGTGTGGGATTTACAGCACTGAGATGGGTAGTGATAATACTGGAGGTTATGTGGAGCAGTAAGAGTTTTAAGAAGAGTTTTAATTTGAGAATTAGGATGAGTTTTAGAGAGCTTATTTGGCTTAATTCTCACAAAGTGCAATCCTCAGGGATGATTAAACCAATTACAAATATATTTTCAAATCTTTCAATAAATCAGTCATATCAACTAAGTCAAAATCTGATCAACTGATTGTAGAACTGCAGACTTGCCTAACTAGCAAAAGTACATATAGGAAACTGATGACATGTAAACTTACATGATCAGGAAATGGTTAATTATTTCCAGTCCTGGGCCTTGGCTGTCTGCTGGGTGACAACAGAGAAAAAGGATTAACAGCAGACCTCAGATTTAGACAAAGCCTCAGGGTGTTCCCTCCCCCCTTGCCAGCTGCTGATACCAGAGAAGCATCTAATGGATTGTATTTTCAATCTGATACCCAGATGGTTAAAATAATTTGTATTATTAGTAGGTTGAATTCATTAACAAATGAAGGGGCTCTCTAGCAATTTCCTCTGATTCAGGTTATTCTAAAGAGCACATTCACTAAAGCATGATCAAGTTTTCTACATAGTGAATGTATGTTCCATAGGATAACTTTGCAATAGATAGAACTATTTTAATAGAGGGTCCTCTAAATTCTTACTTTTATGAGTTTCATTGCTTTATATTACATTACTTCAGACTATAAGAATGTTGCAATGAAAAATATATTAGTTTGCAAGTACAAGTTTTAAATTGTATATATTTTTTTATAATAAAAGATTTATAATCCTAATTGGTATTGTCTGTTCCTCTGCCCTCCTTCATTTCCTCTTTTTGGCTGGGTTGTGATGTATAGAACAGTCAAATCAACTCTCTACATAGGATTTCTAAGGGCTTTAAAGGGGCATCAAGAGTGTCAAATGACACACACGCTGATTGAATGTTCACTAGAATTGTCATAAAAAAACAAAAGAGTTCATCCAAGTGGGCCGGCATTACATTGCAATAGAAGCATTACTATTTGCACTAATTTAACCCTTTAACAGATTAATTAAAAACAGAGAAGGTACACATATATATTTTTAATGGCAAATATTAAATATATGGCATTTGATTAGTTAAGGTTTACCATCACTTTAAGGATATGCCTCATTGTATTATTTAACTAGTGTTTGTATATAACTATGTGTTTAAACCCTACAAAGTTAATTTTAGCTCCCGAGCAGCAATGCACTACTGTGAGTTAAGTGACCACATCTGTTTAGCCAATGGCAAGAAACAAATGTGTGTAGACACCAATCACCAGCTAGCTCCCAGTAGTGCATTGCTGCTCTTGAGGTTACATAATTTTGCTTGTTATCAAAGGATACCAAGAGAACAAAGTATCTGCATTATAAAAATTTAATTTAGACTTTGATGTCCCTTTAAACTACTGCAACTTTGGTTTACCTGTAGCTTTTATACTGTGTTCTGGTAATGACAGTTTACATTGGTAATTTAACATTAAAATAATTACGAAACGCAATGGTTACAAATAACTAAGGAAAATATACAACATTATTAAGATGATTTTTGAGGGAGGCTTGTTCACACTTACAGAGCAGCTTTTAGTTAGCAAGAGGAGGTTGTAAAGACATGGTCCATATGTTTAGTAGACACCGTTCTGATATTGAATTATACACATTAAACGTCAATGATACATGTTTATTTTACACATAAAACATTTACAGAGAGAACAGGCTATTTTTATTTTATTCTATAATGAGAATGTGGCATAAATTATGTTGGCAGGTGTCCAGCATTGAACTGGACAGTCCAGTATTTTAGCAGACTGTCCAGTAAAATCTTCATAAAAACACTGGACATTTAAAGTCCATTAGTGTTAGCTAATTCTAAAAGTCCTCATATGGCTTCCCAAACACCCCCTCTCCTCCCTCCAATCTGCACAGTCACCAGCAGATTGCCCAGTATCTTTGTGGAGGACAGCAGGCAGCCCTAGGCATGATTCATTATGACTAGAGGAAGTTCCCCTAAGGACTAAACACTTTTCTAACACCTCAGTAGCGTATTTAGGTTTGCTGCTGCCCTATGCACCCACAATTCTACTGCCCCCCCGTGGCGTTTTTAGGTTTGGTGCAGCCCTATGCACCCACAATTCTGCTGCCCCCGTGGCGTTTTTAGGTTTGGTGCTGCCCTATGCACCCACAATTCTGCTGCCCCCCGTGGCGTTTTTAGGTTTGTTGCAGCCCTATGCATCCACAATTCTGCTGCCCCCCCGTGGTGTTTTTAGGTTTGGTGCAGCCCTATGCACCCACAATTCTGCTGCCCCCCCCGTGGCGTTTTTAGGTTTGGTGCAGCCCTAGGCACCTACAATTCTGCTGCCCCCCCCCCCATGGCATTTGGAGTGGAAATGTTCATGTTCAAGTGTTTGTGTGTTTATATGTGTGTGTATGGTGAGTGCATGTGTGTTTATGGTATGTGTGTGTAGTGCAGGATGTATGTGTGTGCGTGTAGTGGGACTCAAAAGTGCTGTCCCCCCAAAATCTGCTGCCCTAGGCAAATGCCTTGTTTGCTTAGGCCAAAATACGCCCCTGTAACACCTATATTGCCAACCTTTGAACACATACACCCCAAAAAAATAACAAAAAACTGGTAGCCCTTATCTTATGTTCGTTGAAGAGACTTCTGTCTTCAGTCCCTAATATGTCACAGAAAGGCTGGAGAGCATCCTGCAGGATCCAGAAATATGACCCTTCAACATGCTACTCACTGGTTGATTAGTGCATGAGCTCATTTGTATCTATCCCTAAGTGACCACAGCCGGGAAGATGAGATCAAAAATACTGATAAGTCTTTTTAAGGGATATAGCCATGAATTGTAAAATAATGCTAATTTTGCTAACGTGTGGGTCCATTCCAATCAATCAGAATTGTGAAGTGCATCTCATGGCTTTTCATGAAGTTTTCATATTTGAACCCACTCCAAATCTTTCAAAGAGCCTGGTATAACCCATTTATCAAAATATTTTCAAATGCATTTGTGCTATACCTTGCATCATCAGTATTGCAACCAATCCGATTTTCAAATGATTTTTTCACTTTTTCAATTTCAGCACTTTGGACCTATTATCTATTAATTTTTGTATCTGTAAGTGATATTTCTCAGCTGTTTACGTGACAATTCAGCATTAAAGCTGTTTGTTTGCTCAACTCACGTTAATAAAAACTTTTTTTTATTTAAAAGGTAAAGTATGCCATAAACAATGACGCTTGCAGATAAATATAATCATCTAAGTGTTAATTTAAATAAAGTGTTTGGGGATTTAAACTTTAATTATAAATTATTCTAAATCATGTATTGTATGCATTTTATGCACTGATATTAATGGGCAACCTGAATAAAACTGCACTAAATGTAATCATCAATATTGAATAAAAGGGGCACTAAAGTAAAAATTAAATTTCATAATTCAGAGTATGCAATTAAAATAAATAAATTCCAGAACTTTATCAAAAAGTGGGAGACTGAAATCAACCTCTCTATAGATACTAAAGAATGGACCCAGGTAATCCAAAACGGCTTAGCTTGTTCCATTAGTGCAAACCTGAAAGAAAATTACATTAAGGTATTATACAGATGGTACTTACACCCGAGTAGAGTCAAATATTATGGTACAAGCACAGTTACTAATGATACTAATCTATGCTATCGAGGTTGTCAGGTAGAGGGCACCTATGTCCACATGTGGTGGGACTGTCCAAAGAGCGCTTTAGTATGGACATCTACCTCTAAGTTACTGAGTGAAATATTCAACAAACAAATTACACTTACTATGGAACAAGCCCTTCTACACTTCCCTATATTAGGGTTGTCAAAACACTCCTTAAAACTTGTAGGTATCATATGCACGGCAGTTAGAACGATTATAGCAAAATTCTGGAAAACTTCTATACCCCATTATAATGTTATACTCAATAAAATAAAATGTTACTATCAGATGGCAAACATTGCATCATCACTGCTAGATAATAGAAATGAGTTTTTGAAGATTTGGGAGGACTGGATTGTGTGGGAAGACATAGTTAGAATGCGGTCTAGACGGAGCGTTAGAAACCAGGAAAACTAAGATGTGGTTCAAAGATTAAACAGACCCTGTGGGTGCTCCCCAGAACCTTTCTCTCTCTCTTTCTTCTTTCTTTCCTTTTTACCTGTGGACTCTCTTGTCCTTTCTTTGTCTTTATTAATATTTCTCTGAGCATTTAAACTTGAAAATTTAAGAAGGTAACCTCTGCATCAAAATGTTGAATAATGTCGGTTAATTTCCCATGTTAAGATATAACCTGTTTAATACTTTGGTTATTGCTGACATTTTATCTGTATTGTTATGGTAACCTTTAATAAAAATTATTTCAAAATAAAATAAATAAATTCCAATGTACTTTCTTGGTGTCTTTTGTTGAAAATTAACCTAGGTAGGCTCACATATCTTTAGCACTCTTTGGTAGCAGTGTTAGCAACATTATAATACATTGGTACAAACATTGTTGCAAACTGAGTGAGAGAGTTAAAGGGACACTGAACCCAAATGTTTTCTTTCAAGATTCAGATAGAGCATGACATTTTAAGCAACTTTCTAATTTACTTCTATTATCAATTTTTCTTCATTCTCTTGCTATCTTTATTTTAAAAGCAGGAATATAAATATTAGCAGTCAGCCCATTTTAGGTTCAGCACCATGAATAGCGCTTGCTTATTGGAGGCTTACCCACCAATAAGCAAGCATAACCCAAGTTCTCAACCAAAAATGGGCCGGCTCCTATGCATCACATTCCTGCTTTTTAAATAAAGATAGCAAGAGAACGATGAAAAATTGATAATAGGAGCAAATTAGAAAGTTGCTTAAAATTGCAGGCTCTATCTGAATCATAAAATAAAAAATTTGGGTTTAGTGTCCCTTTAATTTTCCTTTAAAAATTGGCAAGTTGCATTAAATGAAAACCGGGGTGGGTCAAAGGTATAAAACTGAAGCTGACATCACTGTACACCAGTCACAAATTTCACTCACGTTTAACAGCACCAATATGAAATTAAAGGGACAGTATACACCTTAGTCTTACCTTAGATTAAGCTGCAGATAACCTCCTGCACCCTTTCTATATTATGCAGCAGGAACAGTAAAAAAGTTATTTTATAATGAACATTGTTTCTGGCCACTTTGAAATGGCTGCCAAGCTCTGCCAAATGATGACATCATGATCTAGACTGCATCTAGGCATTTTGGCTAGACTCAATGTTCATTTTAAAATAACCTTTTTACTGTTCCTGCTGCATCATATAGAAAGGGTGCAGGAGGCTATTTGCAGCTTAATCTAAGGTAAGACTTTAAGATGACTAAGGTGCAGACTGTCCCTTTAACCATAGTTAGCTGCGGTCAGTAATGCAAAATGTATTTTCTCTATTGCAATGCAAATAATGTCAATCTATGATGGAGTGTAAGGCTAAGCAAGAATAGCACAGAGGGTAACGCCATAGCTGGTAAGACTACAACAATCAGGAATAAGAGATACCTAGTATTCAGACAGGCTAAAAAACAGACATTCGCTGTAGCAGATCATGTCCGCCCAACATCATTAACTGCTGACAGCATTCGCTGTCGGCATTTATCATTGCACAAGCATTTCTTGTGAAATGCTTGGGCAATGCCGCCCTCTGCACATTTGCGGCCAATCGGCCGCTAGCAGGGGGTGTCAACCTGATCGGAGCAGATAGGGACGATTGCAGTCCGCCTCCTAAAAGGTGGCGGGCGAGTTAAAGGGACAGTATACACTCATTTTCATATAACTGCATGTAATAGACACTACTATAAAGAATAATATGCACAGATACTGATATAAAAATCCAGTATAAAACTGTTTAAAAACTTACTTAGAAGCTGTCAGTTTGCCTCTGTTGAAAAGGTAGCTGGAAAGCCCACTGCAAGTGGCTAATAAGACACTCCCCCCTCCCCCTTCTTTTGCATATGAAAAGACCCTTTACACAAACAGGAGCAAGCTGGAGTAGGTATCTGACGGTATTCACATAAAACTTTGGGGCTTGGTTAGGAGTCTGAAAATCAGAGCAATGTTATTTAAAAATAAGCAAAACTATACATTTATTTAAAAAAAAAAACCTTTATGGGCTATATAAATAGATCATCTACAATACATTTATGCAAAGAAAAAATGAGTGTATAATGTCCCTTTAAGGAGCAGCGATTTATATATGACCGCTGCTTCTTAAGTTACGATTCAGGCGAGCCGGAAACTTCGGCGTAGAAAGCAGCATCCGCTGCTTGATAAATCTACCCCATGGAATGTAAGATGCAGACACAGACAGGATAAGGCTAGAACCTGCTGATTGTCAGTGTGACTGTAGAGAAGCTAAACTATATTTTAACATCAGACTGCATGGGAGCCATTTCTGAGTGGTGAATGTCTGTTAGTTCTCAATGTGTTACTTTCTAGATAATCACTGTATTTGAATCCATAATATTGTATTATGTTTCAAAGGAATCCTATCCCATACATGTTCCATGCTTTCTTTTCTAGACTAACCTGGTGTTTAGTAGTGATTTTTACACTTGGGCCTAGATTACAAGTGCAGTGCACAGATATTAGCGCTGTTGTGCATTAACAACGCTTAAATGCAATTAATTGCGGTTCTATTTTTGCGCCCATCTTACAAATACAAGTTTTTTTTTATCACTTGACCGATCGTCTCTAGGGTACTGTCAAAAAAGTAGAAAAAGTGTGCTTTCATTACATTTTAATATTTTAATGTAATTATTAAAACGGTAACATTTATTGTAAAGAAACCTTTACATGGTAAAGCAAATGTTAAAGGGACATGTTTCTTTCATGATTCAGACAGATTATACAATTTAAAAAAACTTCCAATTTATTTCTTATTTTCCTTCTTTATTAACAAATTTGCTTTGTTCTCCTTTAGTTTTTTGTTAAAGAGATATCTAGATAGGTAGCGTGCACATGTCTGGGGCACTACATGACAGGAAACAGTGCTGCCATCTAGTGCGCTTGCTAATGTATAACATTCTTGCAAAACTGCTGTCTTATAGTGCTGCAGACACGTGCACATTCTTGATTTTAACTTCCTGCTTTTCAACAAAGGATACTGAGAAAGCAAAGAAAAGTTGATAATAGAAGCATATTGAAAAGTTGTTAAAATTGCATGCTGTATCTGAATTATTAAAGACAAATTTTGTCTTTAATATCCCTTTAAGAGAAACATTCCCTTTACCGTTTTAATGTAACGAATTGTCCATCAATTTTTGAAGCTCACAAATAGGTATAATATAAATAGGTTTAATTATTGAGAAATGATGCAACTGATCTATCTTTCACCTTAACTCCTCTCTACTACCAACCTCCCCATGGAACTCCCTTATATTCCTTTCAGGTGTTCTCTTGAACCATATAGTTCTTTCCCACCCTTCTGAGCAAAAAATATAAATATACTCCAGGTGTATACAGTATATAAGACATAGACAGATCTCTTGATGTATATGATTCTCTAAGGGCTAGATGTTGTTTGTTTCATAAGTAGCTATATATCACTCATACATAATACAGTACACACATTACCCATCTTGTTTATGTTTTATTCAGAATGCACTTACTTGTTACTTGTCCTGATATCTGGATGCACCATCACAGTTATAATATGTACATTTTCAATAAAAGCTATTTACTATACTAACAAGTTTAAGGTACAAAATTATTACTACAGCGATACAGATATAGATCTCATTAAGGGGATTTAGTCCTGAGCATTTATGCCACAGCTCTTACATTGTAAACATACTATTTCTGCTCACATAGATCCTCCTTGCCGTCTAATCTCAGTTTCTTCTCTACATTCAAAACCCTCATTTGCCCTTTTTACTTCCTCTACTTTCTAGCATTACAGTCATCTACCATGACTTTCACTTTTTTAGGACAAACAAAAAGAATTTACTCCAGTAGATAAGACTTACATACTACAGTCATTTGCCTCTTCCTATTTAAAAGCCACCTTTAGCTGCTTCACATCTATGACAGTGCATGGGCTGCCTATTCTTCTATAATAAACTGTCCTCTCAAACAAACCTTCCTGATAATCTTTTTCTATCACAATCTAATACACAAACCCCAGTCCTTTTCTTCAACCCCTATAATCACTGGCACATATTTCTGTCCCAGGTCAAGTAGAAACTCACATCACCCATATTGAAAAAGCCCTCTTTATCCTGTGTCTCCCTCTCTCTGTTCTATCACTCAACCCATCAACTTGCTCTTGCCCCTACTGGAATATTTAGCCTACCATGGGCGCGATCCGATATCGATCGCAGTTTGCGGCGCAAGCGTGGGGACCCGGCGTCGCCCGCAGTTTCAGCTCGCAACTCGAGCCATCCCATATAGGTCGCCGTCAGATGCTAACGTGCCGTAAGTCTCACAAACCAGCGATGTCCAGAAATCTGCGTAAGTACAAATTTCTGGCGTCGCCAGTGACTTGCGCCATGTTAGAATCTGCCGGCGCCTATAAAACCTGACTAAAGTCTAAAACACCCGCACTGTCTAACACGCCTCCCTAACATAGCCCGACAAGTCTAACACGCCTCCCTAACATAGCCCGCACTGTCTAACCCTCTATCCGCTATCCCCCCTCACTAGCCTAACAATAAAAATGCTATTAACCCCTAAACCGCCGCTCCTTTACCCCGCCGCAACCTAATAAAGTTATTAACCCCTAAACCGCCGCTCCCGTACCCCGCCGCCAGCTATATTATATCTATAACCCCCTAAAGTGAGCCCCTAACACCGCCGCCATCTATATAAAAATTATTAACCCCTAATGTAAGCCCCTTACACCGCCGCCATCTCTATTAAAATGATTAACCCCTAATTTAATCTACCTACCCCGCCGCCAGCTATATTATCTATATTAACCCTAAGTATATTATAGTTAATATAGGTATTACATTATATATATTAACTATATTAACCCTAATTATATTAGGGTTAATATAGTTAATATAGTTACTATAGTATTTATATTAACTATATTAACTCTATCTAACCCTAACTAAATTTATATTAAATTAATCTAATTCATTTATAAACTAAAATATTCCTATTTAAATCTAAATACTTACCTATAAAATAAACCCTAAGATAGCTACAATATAATTAATAATTACATTGTAGCTATGTTAGGGTTAATATTTATTTTACAGGTAAATTGTTAATTATTTTAACTAGGTATAATAGATATTAAATAGTTATTAACTATTTAATATCTACCTAGTTAAAATAATTACCCAATTACCTGTAAAATAAATCCTAACCTAAGTTACAAATACACCTACACTATCAATAAATTTAATAAACTACAAACATCTGTCTAAAAATACAATTAAATTAACTAAACTAAATTACAAAAACAAACAAACACTAAATTACAAAAAATAAAAAAAGATTACAAGATATTTAAGCTAATTACACCTATTCTAAGCCCCCTAATAAAATAATAAACCCCCAAAATAAAAAAAATTCCCTGCCCTATTCTAAATTCAACAAATTTCAAAGCTCTTTACCTTACCAGCCCTTAAAAGGGCCTTTTGTGGGGGCATGCCCCAAAGAATTCAGCTCTTTTGCATACAACAAATACAATACCCCCCCCCCATTACAACCCACCACCCACATACCCCTATTCTAAACCCACCCAAACCCCCCTTAAAAAAGCCTAACACTACCCCCCTGAAGATCTCCCTACCTTGTCTTCACCACACCGGGCCGAACTCCTGATCCGATCCGGGCGATGTCTTCCTCCAAGCGGCAAAGAAGAATTCTTCCTCCGGCGACGTCTTCCTCCAAGCGGCAGCAAAGTCTTCATTCTTCCGGCGGCATCTTCAATCTTCTTTCTTCGCTCCGCCGCCGCGGAGCATCCATCCCGGCCGACTGCTGAACTTGGAATGAGGTACCTTTAAATGACGTCATCCAAGATGGCGTCCGCCGAATTCCGATTGGCTGATAGGATTCTATCAGCCAATCGGAATTAAGTTAAAAAAATCTGATTGGCTGATTGAATCAGCCAATCAGATTCAAGTTCAATCCGATTGGCTGATCCAATCAGCCAATCAGATTGAGCTCGCATTCTATTGGCTGTTCCGATCAGCCAATAGAATGCGAGCTCAATCTGATTGGCTGATTGGATCAGCCAATCGGATTGAACTTGAATCTGATTGGCTGATTCAATCAGCCAATCAGATTTTTTTAACTTAATTCCGATTGGCTGATAGAATCCTATCAGCCAATCGGAATTCGGCGGACGCCATCTTGGATGACGTCATTTAAAGGTACCTCATTCCAAGTTCAGCAGTCGGCCGGGATGGATGCTCCGCGGCGGCGGAGCGAAGAAAGAAGATTGAAGATGCCGCCGGAAGAATGAAGACTTTGCTGCCGCTTGGAGGAAGACGTCGCCGGAGGAAGAATTCTTCTTTGCCGCTTGGAGGATGACATCGCCGGAGGAAGAATTCTTCTTTGCCGCTTGGAGGAAGACATCGCCCGGATCGGATCAGGAGTTCGGCCCGGTGTGGTGAAGACAAGGTAGGGAGATCTTCAGGGGGGTAGTGTTAGGCTTTTTTAAGGGGGGTTTGGGTGGGTTTAGAATAGGGGTATGTGGGTGGTGGGTTGTAATGGGGGGGGGGGGTATTGTATTTCTTGTATGCAAAAGAGCTGAATTCTTTGGGGCATGCCCCACAAAAGGCCCTTTTAAGGGCTGGTAAGGTAAAGAGCTTTGAAATTTGTTGAATTTAGAATAGGGCAGGGAATTTTTTTTATTTTGGGGGTTTATTATTTTATTAGGGGGCTTAGAATAGGTGTAATTAGCTTAAATATCTTGTAATCTTTTTTTTATTTTTTGTAATTTAGTGTTTGTTTTTTTTTTTAATTTAGTTTAGTTAATTTAATTGTATTTTTAGATAGATGTTTGTAGTTTATTAAATTTATTGATAGTGTAGGTGTATTTGTAACTTAGGTTAGGATTTATTTTACAGGTAATTGGGTAATTATTTTAACTAGGTAGATATTAAATAGTTAATAACTATTTAATATCTATTATACCTAGTTAAAATAATTAACAATTTACCTGTAAAATAAATATTAACCCTAACATAGCTACAATGTAATTATTAATTATATTGTAGCTATCTTAGGGTTTATTTTATAGGTAAGTATTTAGATTTAAATAGGAATATTTTAGTTTATAAATTAATTAGATTAATTTAATATAAATTTAGTTAGGGTTAGATAGAGTTAATATAGTTAATATAAATACTATAGTAACTATATTAACTATATTAACCCTAATATAATTAGGGTTAATATAGTTAATATATATAATGTAATACCTATATTAACTATAATATACTTAGGGTTAATATAGATAATATAGCTGGCGGCGGGGTAGGTAGATTAAATTAGGGGTTAATCATTTTAATAGAGATGGCGGCGGTGTAAGGGGCTTACATTAGGGGTTAATAATTTTTATATAGGTGGCGGCGGTGTAAGGGGTCAGATTAGGGGATAGATAAGGTAGATGGCGGCGGTTTTAGAGGCTCACAGTAGGGGGTTAGTTTATGTAGATGGCGGCGGGGTCCGGGAGCGGCGGTTTAGGGGGTAATAACTTTATTAGGGATTTCGGGGGGGGGGGGGGGATCGCGGTTGACAGGTAGATAGACATTGCGCATGCGTTAGGTGTTAGGTTTATTTTAGCAGATCGCGGTTGACAGGGAGATAGACATTGCGCATGCGTTAGGTGTTAGGTTTATTTTCTAGTTAGTTTAGGGAGTTACGGGGCTCCAATAGTCAGCGTAAGGCTTCTTACGGCTGCTTTTTGTGGCGAGGTGAAAATGGAGTAAGTTTTCTCCATTTTCGCCACGTAAGTCCTTACGCTGCATATTGGATACCAAACTGCGCGGGTTTGGTATACCTGCCTATGGCCCAAAAAACTGCGGGCGACGGCAGAAATATACGCGCGTAACTTCTAGGTTACGCCGTATATGTGATACCAAATCCGCGCAAATATTGGCGTCGCCGGCTTTTGCGGGCGACGATTTATATCGGATCGACCCCCATAATCTTACTTTTTTTTTTAACTCCTCTATACCAGGGGTTGCCAACCTTTCGGACCTCAGGGACTACTAAACTCACAATTTTGAATCCTGTAGGCCACTAACATAATTGTGTGTGTGTATATATATATATATATATATATATACTAGTCCTAAAGCCAGTTTACACGGGCCATTTTTTGCATTACAGCGGTCCCACCCCTTGCACTCTCTCTCCCCCTCTCTTTTGTGCTCCCTCCCCCTCTCTTTTGTGCTCTCTCCCCCTCTCTTTTGCGCTCTCTCCCCCTGTCTTTTGCGCTCACTCCTCCTCTTTTGCGCTCTCTCTCACTCCACCTTTCTTTTGCTCTCTCTCTCCCCCTCTCTTTTGCTCTCTCTCTCCCCCCTCTCTTTTGCTCTCTCTCTCCCCCCTCTCTTTTGTTCTCTCTCCCCCCTCTCTTTTGTGCTCTCTTCCCCTCTTTTGCGCTCTCTCTTGCTCCACCTCGCTTTTGCTCTCTCTCCCCCTCTTTTGCTTTCTCTCCCCCCTCTCTTTTGCTCTCTCTCCCCCCTCTCTTTTACTCTCTCCCCCCTCTCTTTTGCGCTCTCTCTCTCCCCCCTCTTTTGCGTGCTCACTCTCCCCCTCTCTTTTGCACTCTCTCTCTCCCCCTCTCTTTTGCACTCTCTCTCCCCCTCCCTTTTGCACTCTCTCTCTCCCCCTCTTTTGCGCACTCTCTCCCATCTCTCTTTTGCGCTCTCCCCCCTCTCTTTTGCTCTGTCTCTCCATCCCTCTCTTTTGCTCTCTCTCTCTCCCCCTCTCTTTTGCTCTCTCTCTCTCCCCCCTCTCTTTTTCTCTCCCCCCTCTCTTTTGCTCTCTCTCCATCCCTCTATTTTGCTCTCTCTCCCCCTCTCTATTGTTCTCTCTCCCCTCTCTTTTGCTCTCTCTCTCTCTCTTCCCTCTATTTTGCTCTTTCCCCTCTCTTTTGCTCTCTCTCCATCCCTTTCTTTTGCCCTCTCTCTTCTTTTGCTTCCCCTCTCTTTTGCTCTCTCTCTTTACTCTCTTATTTTCTCTCTCCCCCCTCTTCCCTCTATTTTGCTCTTTCCCCTCTCTTTTGCTCTCTCTCCCTTCTATTTTGCTCTCTCTCCCCTCTATTTTGCCCTCTCTTCTGCTCTTCCCGCCCTCTCTTCTGCTCTTTCCCCCCTCTCTTCTGCTCTTCCCCCCTCTCTTCTGCTCTTTCCCACCTCTCTTCTGCTCTTCCCCCTCTCTTCTACTCTTCCCCCTCTCTTTAGCACTTACCTATCTCTTTTTGTCTCTTCCCCTCTCTTTCTATTTCTCTCCCCTCTCTCGCGCCGACCATTCCCCCGTCACGGCCCGACCAAGCCCACTTTCGCCCCACCGCCGCAAACAGCATGTCCGGTAAGGCCAGGTGTGTTTTGTCCTCGTGCTGTCTCTACTGCGCATGACAGCTTCGGACAAACACACTTGGCCTTTTATATTATAGGATATATATATATACACATACTGTACATAACTAGTAGTAGTATAACCATAGCTAAGTTTACATTATGTAAATATTTAAACATTTTTAAGAATTATTTTTTGGAATTAACTAACTGAATGACAGAACTGAGAGTATACTTCCAAATTATTATCAGTTATTTTTAGAGCGCCAACAGATTCTGCAGCGCTATGACAGATGAAGGGTGAGTGCCAACTTTTGAGCTGGAAACAGAGAGGCAGAAAGTGGGAAAAAAAGAATTATGTTTAAAAGGACCACAAGACTTCCAAGTTACCTCCCCAGTTAGGAATTATTCAAAACTACTTATGATCATGGACAGACTTTGGAGTCATAAATTAAATTTCTATCAGAAAGCTCTCAATATGGATGTGAGCTAACCATGACTGATGTTACTGGCAATTACTATAATACTGGTGGGATATGGCTGATTTGCTGGATGGCAATTACTGGAATTGAGGTGGAATAAAATTATTAGAATGAAAAATAATATTTAATTTTAAAAAAAGAAGATGGAGGCGAGGAAGACAAATAGTGATGTAAAGTCAATCTGAAGGAATTAGGAAAACTACTACAAAGAGACAGGTAAAGGGAAGAAAATAAATGAAATATGCGATTATTTTTTTTATGATTTTCTTTTTTTATATACCTGTACTTTAATTCCACTATTTGAAGCCAAGACTATACCAACCTCTGCTGGCTTTAGAATGGAAGCATCTTCCTCTGAGCATCCGTCGGTTTTCACGGATGACCAGCCAGGCACTGTAGGAAGTTGCAGCGCGGCGGGGGTGACACCGTCATAGGAGATTAATTCCTATTTGATGGTGTCAAGGACCACCAATATCTTCTTGTAGACCACCAGTGGGACACGGTGCTCTATACCATAGCTTTGTGACACAACAGTCAACTAAAATGTCATTACTAAAGTAAATAACCTTCTCGCTATTAAAACCAACAGAACATTGTCACCACTCTAACCTTAATCCCTCTTAATCCCAACCTCAATCCCTCTGTTAGTTTATACACTATTGACTGCCATATTCTATTGAATATTCTTTATTTCCTTTGCCCGTGTGACATTGCTTTAGAATAGCTTGAATCATATGTTTTTCACCACATTTATGTGTCCTCTTTACTTGAACCACGTTCCCACCTTTGCCACTGTCTATCAGGGTACCCAAAAGCTCACTCTTGACCCCTCTTCTCAGTTTACATGCATTTAGTTTTAAAACCCATAATCTCATATAGGTTCTCAGTAACACCTATACTGACCTACATCTATATATCTTCTCACAATCTATACCTCCCTCCTTAATTGCCTTTCATATGGCCTACAACCTCCTTAAAATCATGTCTAAGTTGAATGCTGCCTCAGAGTAACACTTGTACTTGCTCTCGTCTTTGTGTCTCATACCCACTCTGTAATCAAATCCCCCCAGCTGCCTTACTAAAAGTGGGAACCTTTAGGGTTACTATCCTTGCTTCATTAACGTGCCTGTCTCACAGTCAGAGGAATAACTAGAAACCAGAGACACAGGGAAAAAACTGTTTGCGATCCCTAGTTTCAAATCAGTCTTGAAATTACAAATAGATAAATGCACAAATCCATGTGCCTACGAGTGGGTGTGCAAGTATAAAAGTAGATTTTCACCAGACAAAGCTAGGAAACTCTATCCCATAAAATCTATCTCCATGGCAGATTTTAAAAACTACTGAACGAGTTTACTTAAAATTTTCAACTTTTGTAATGACTGGTTTATTCAGTGTAAATTTCAGAAAATCAGTTCAGCCATTCAAGACATAGGCCTAGATTACAAGTGGAGCGCTATTGATATCACAGAGTGCGCTATCAATATCACTGGATCACACTAGGATTAGAGTGTAAATTGATATTACAAGTCCATTGTAAAGAAGAATTACCAGACAATATTTAGCGAAGCCAACATCCCTTTAGTGCGCCCTATATGTTCAATGGATATTGCAACCGTGCTAAACATCGCTCAAGTTTAAAGTTATGGGTTGCGATCAAACTTTTTACTTTCAACTTATAATACGTGTGCTACCCGACACATGCAAAAGCCTCCATATAGTGGGAGTGATAAATTGTGCACCACTTGTAATCTAGCCCTTAATTGGTGTTTTCGTGTCTTAAAAACAATCAGTAAAAAAGTGAAAAATCTGCAATTTTGAAATGAACTGAGCTTGTGTAAATGCATTACTGTGTGCATTCACCCTAATCTATGTTGCTAAGGCGCAAGTCTTACTAATTTTTATCACCCTAACAGTTCTTTTCTAGGTTTGAAGATTTCAAGGATTTACACTCTCCTCTTACTACTGAGAGATATTGCCACAAAGAAAAGAGGATCTGGGGAATATTTACCTTGAGTTTGTTACGTTTTGCTGTGATCCGATTGGTTGTTTTTCTTCCATTTATGATGTCATGCTGTCTTTGTGGCTATTGAGAAGCCAGTAAAACATGCAACAATCTCCATTGTTTGCATTTAAAGGGACATTGTAAACATATTTTCTTTGCATAAATGTTTTGTAAATGATCCATTTACATAGCGAATCTGGGAGTGTTTTTGTAGTATAGTTTTGCTTATTTTTAATCACATTGTGCTGATTTTCAGACTCCTAACCAAGCCCCAAAGTATCTGATGTAGACCAAGGTCTATAGATTCCAGCTGCTATTGATTGTGTAATATGTCTTTTTATATGCAGGGAAGGGGGAGGGGTCGGCTCTTTCTGCTTTCCCAGCCCCTTTCATTGGGTATCCCAGCCTAATCTCATCAACAATGCTAAACTGGGAACTTCTAAGTAAAAAAGGTTTTATACTGGATCTTTAGATCAGTATCTGTGCATAGTCTTCTTTATAGTATTGTCTATTACATGCAGTTATATGTAAATTGGTGTATATTACATGCAGTTATATGTAAATTTGTGTACACTGTCCCTTTAAACTAGGTGTTTACTAGAATAGTGATGCTTAGTAGTGTTAAATAGTATATAGCATTAATACAGCTTTCATGTAGTAGAGACAGAATTGTACTGTTGATATTTTTTCCACAATACTTTTGTATTACCTATAGATTTGAAATGCAATGAATTTTAAAACCCTGCAAAAAAAGACAAAAACATGACATGCATTTCCCATGACCCTTCAAGTGGATTGGTTAAGACCCCAAAATTCAGTTGAATGAATATTTTAAACATTTTTCTTCCATCTAAAAAAACTTATATTTTAAAATAAATGTATTTAGTCATTTATATTGTGTCTGTAGGTGCATATGATTTTTGATAGATTTGGGCTTGACTGTGACTAAAGTGGTGTGGCACTTATTGTAAGTAATTCTGTCTGTGTTACATGGCAGCTACTGTTTGTGCAAAACATATTTTGTGATGTGATACTGGTTGTTCTATCCTTTGAACTTCAGAGTTTGTTCAAAGTACAGACATTCGGCAGAATGAATTTGGACTACGCCCCCTTGGATGTTTATAATTAAAGGTAATCCTAAATATGTGAAACATGTCCTTGTATGCCCTGTAAGTGGTGCTGCAGGATGTTTGTCTGTACCTAAACAAAGATCTTCCTACTCATCTGTATTCCTTAAAATCCATACAGTTCCTGGCAGTTTCTAATATAATGAAACAGTAGAAAACACAGTAGACAAAGTAATGTAAGTTGTTCTGTCATAAGAGACACACACACACCTGGTAAACTGTAGTGATTAGTTCCACCCTTTATTTATAAAGATATATGATATTAAGTCATTATAATAATAAACAGTTTACTTATGATAACAATGATTTCTTTATGAGTATATTCATATAGAAATGTAGCTGCAGTTACCACTGACTTCCTCTGGAGGGCTGTTATGTAACTAGTAAATATGTCAGGAACAAGTACTCAGGTACTGATTAAGATGTAAACTTACAGAAATACATTTTAAAATGGATGAAAGAGGGTAATGAAGAAAAAGAGATAGGAAGGGGCGAGAGCTAAAAGAAAGGGTGAACCTTGAATTGGGAAAGGGAATAAAAAGAGGCAAAATGATACTCCTATTATTAATTTTTCTTCATTCACTTGCTATATTTATTTGAAAAGCAAAAATATAAGCTTAGGAGCCAGCCCATTTTTGGTTCAGAACCTGGGTTGCACTTGCTGATGGGTGGCTACATGTAGCCACCCATCAGCAAGCGCTATCCATGGTGCTTAACCAAAAATGGGCTGGCTCCTTAGTTTAGATTCCTGCTTTTTCAAATAAAGATAGCAAGAGAACAAAGAAAAATGGATAATAGGAGTAAATTAGAAAGTTGATTAAAATTGCATGCTCTGGCCTCTATTTATCAAGCCGTCAACTTACCTGCATTCGATGGCACCAATACGCTCACCTAAGATCGCCTAACACCGCTGCCGCGGACCTGAATATGTTCTCCAAAATTATCAAGAAAGCTGTCAAAAAGTAGAGCACCAAGTACGGAGCGATGAGCAGCGGACAGTTGTTAACTAACAGTCATCGATCTCGCTGCTCTTCAGCTTATTCGCAGCTTTCTTGGTACCCTGTCACTAAACACCCACACTATACTATAATGTTTACCCCTATACTGCCGCTCCCGGACCCTGCCGCACCTAAATAAAGTTATTAGCCCCCTAAACCGCTGCTCCCGGAGCCCACCGCCACCTACATTATATGTATTAACCCCTAAACCGCCGCTCCAGGACCCTGCCGCAACTAAATAAAATGTTTAACCCCTAAACCACCGCAGTCGGACCCCGCCGCAACTAAATAAAGTGTTTAACCCCTAAACCGCCGCTCACGGAGCCCACCGCCACCTACATTATATTTATTAACCCCTAATCTGCCCCCCCACACCGCTGCCACTATAATAAACATATTAACCCCTAAACCTAAGTCTAACTCTAACCTAACCCCCCTAACTTAAATATAATTTAAAAAAATCTAAATAAAATTACTACAATTAACTAAATTATTCCTATTTAAAACTAAATACTTACCTATAAAATAAACCCTAAGATAGCTACAATATAACTAATAGTTACATTGTAGCTAGCTTAGGATTTATTTTTATTTTACAGGCAAGTTTGTATGTATTTTAACTAGGTACAATAGTTATTAAATAGTTATTAACTATTTAGTAACTACCTAGCTAAAATAAATACAAATTTACCTGTATAATAAATCCTAATCTAAGTTACAATTACACCTAACACTACACTTTAATTAAATTAAACAAACACTAAATTACAGAAAATAAAAAAATAATTATTAGATTTTTAAACTAATTACACCTAATCTAATCCCCATAATAAAATAAAAAAGCCCCCCAAAATAAAAAAAGCCCTACCCTATACTAAATTACAAATAGCCCTTAAAAGGGCTTTTTGCCGGGCATTCCCCCAAAGTAATCAGCTCTTTTACCTGTAAAAAAAACATACAATACCCCCCCAACATTACAACCCACCACCCACACACCTAACCCTACTCTAAAACCCAACCAAACCCCCTTAATAAAACCTAACACTAACCCCCTGAAGATCACCCTACCTTGAGAAGTCTTCACCCAACCGGGCCGAAGTCCTCAACAAAGCCGGGCGAAGTCTTCAACCAACCGGGCAGAAGAGGTCCTCCAGACGGGCAGAAGTCTTCATCCATGCGGCATCTTCTATCTTCATCCATCCGACGAGGAGCAGCTCCATCTTGAAGACATCCGACACGAAGCATCCATCCAGACCGACGCCTACCCGACGAATGACGGTTCCTTTAAATGACATCATCCAAGATGGTGTCCCTTGAATTCCTATTGGCTGATGCAATCAGCCAATAGGATTGAACTTCAATCCTATTGGCTGATCCAATCAGCCAATATGATTGAGCTTGCATTCTATTGCATCAGCCAATAGGATTTTTCCTACCTTAATTCCGATTGCCTGATCGGAATTCAAGGGACGCCATCTTGGATGGCGTCATTTAAAGGAACCGTCATTCGTCGGGTAGTCGTCGGTCTGGATGCTCCGCGTCGGATGTCTTCAAGATGGAGCCACTCCTCAGATGGATGAAGATAGAAGATGCCGCATGGGAGAAGACTTCTGCCCGTCTGGAGGACCTCTTCTGCCCGGTTGGATGAAGACTTTGCCCGGCTTCGTTGATGACTTCGGCCCGATTGGGTGAAGACTTCTCAAGGTAGGGTGATCTTCAGGGGGTTAGTGTTAGGTTTTATTAAGGGGGGTTTGGGTGGGTTTTAGAGTAGGGTTGGGTGTGTGGGTGGTGGGTTGTAATGTTGGGGGGGTATTGTATTTTTTTTACAGGTAAAAGAGCTTATTACTTTGGGGTAATGCCCCGCAAAAAGCCCTTTTAAGGGCTATTTGTAATTTAGTATAGGGTAGGGTTTTTTTATTTTGGGGGTCTTTTTTATTTTATTAGGGGGATTAGATTAGGTGTAATTAGTTTAAAAATCTTGTAATTATTTTTTATTTTCTGTAATTTAGTGTTTTTTTGCACTTTAGTTAATTTTATTTAATTGTATTTCATTGTAGTTAATTTATTTAATTAATTTAATTATAGTGTAGTGTTAGGTGTAATTGTAACTTAGGTTAGGATTTATTTTACAGGTACTTTTGTCTTTATTTTAACTAGGTAGTTATTAAATAGTTAATAAATATTTAATAACTATTGTACCTAGTTAAAATAAATACAAAGTTGCCTGTAAAATAAAAATAAACCCTAAGCTAGCTACAATGTAACTATTAGTTATATTGTAGCTATCTTAGGGTTTATTTTATAGGTAAGTATTTAGTTTTAAATAGGAATAATTTAGTTAATTATAGAAATTTTATTTAGATTTATTTAAATTATATTTAAGTTAGGGGGTGTTAGGGTTAGAGTTAGACTTAGATTTAGGGGTTAATAAATTTAATATAGTGGCGGCGGTGTGTGTGTGGGGCAGATTAGGGGTTAATAAATATAATGTAGGTGGCGGTGGGCTCCGGGAGCGGCGGTTTAGGGGTTAAACACTTTGTTTAGTTGCGGCGGGGTCAGTGAGCGGCAGGATAGGGGTTAATAACTTTATGTAGGTGTCGGCGGTATAGGGGGCGGCAGATCAGGGGTTAATATGTATAATGTAGGTGACGGTGGGCTCCGTGAGTGGCGGTTTAGGGGTTAATAAGTTTATTAGAGTGGCGTGGGCTCCGGGAGCAGTAGTTTAGGGGTTAATAAATTTAATGTAGGTGTAGGGGGACAGAGTAGGGGTTAATAAGTATAATGTAGGTGGCGGCGGTGTCGGGGCGGCAGATTAGGGGTTAATAAGTATAAAGTAGGTGGCGGCTGTGTCGGGGCGGCAGATTAGGGGTTAATAAGTATAAAGTAGGTGGCGGCGGTGTAGGGGGGGCAGGTTAGGGGTGTTTAGACTCGGGGTACATGTTAGGGTGTTAGGTGTAGACATTTACCATAGGAATCAATGGGATATTGGGCAGCAGTGAACATGAGCTTTCGCTGCTTTCAGACTCCCATTGATTCCTATGGCGGCGGATTGAAAACCAGGTACACTGGGCCGGAAAAGTGCTGAGCGTACCTGGTAGGAATTTTATAACTAGCAAAAGTAGTCAGATTGTGCCGAACTTGCGTTCGGAACATCTGTAGTGATGTAAGCATCGATCTGTGTCGGACAGAGTCCAGCGGATCATATGTTACGTCACTATATTACTTTTGCCGGTCTGTAGGGTTTGATAACTACGGTGAATCAGGCTCGCCACAAATACGCTGCGGAATTCCAGCATATTTGCGGTTGACAGCTTGATAAATAGAGGCCTCTGTCTCAACCATAAAAGAAAAAATGTTGGTTTAGTATCCCTTTAATAATAAAATAGCTGTGGATAGCAAATTAAATAAATTAAAAAAAGGTTACATGCCACACATATAGCTTGGGGTGGTTGGTCTTTTTGGAAGCAAGTGCTAAGACATTCAATAACATTTTCTGGAAGAAACAAAAAGTAAAATACAACTCTCAATCTCTATCCCTCTATCCATTAAAGGAACACACACACATATATATATACTGTATATATATATATATATATATATATATATATATATACACGTATATATATATTGCATTGACATAACAAGCTAAAAGAATAAAGAGAAGAAGAAAAATTTACAGATTAACTAATAAGCACCTAGATTACAAATTTTGCGTTAGAGGCTGTGCGTTGCTAACGAGCAGTTTTCCCTCACCGCTCACTTACCTACAGCGCTGGTATTACGAGTTTTCAGTAACCCGTCGTTAAAAGACAAGAAGTGAGTGTTGAGCAAAATTTTGCTCCATACCGCACTCCAATACCAGCGCTGCTTGTCAGCGGTGAGCTGGTGTAACGTGCTCGTGCACGATTTCCCCATAGGAATCAACGGTGAGAGTCGGCTGAAAAAAAGTCTAACACCTGCAAAAAAGCAGTGTAAAGCTCACTAACGCAGCCCCATTGATTCCTATGGGGAAATAAAAGTTATGTCTACACCTAACACCCTAACTTGAACCCCGAGTCTAAACACCCCTAATCTTACACTTATTAACCCCTAATCTACCGCCCTCGGCATCGCCGACACCTGGATTATATTATTAACCCCTAATCTGCCGCTCCGGACACCCCGCCACCTACATTATATGTATTAACCCCTAATCTGCTGCCCCCAACATCGCCGACACCTACATTATATTTATTAACCCCTAATCTGCCTTCCCCAATGTCGCCGACACTTACATTATATTTATTAACCCCTAATCTGCCGCCCCCAACATCGCCGCCACTATATTAGTTATTAACCCCTAAACCTAAGTCTAACCCTAAACCTAACACCCACTAACTTAAATATAATTTAAATAAATCTAAATAAATATTCCTATCATTAAAGTGAAAGTAAAGTTAGGTGGTCTGCTATACCCAGTTACATAGTTTAGTTAAAAATAATAGGAGTTTAATTCATCGTTTTTTTTAAAGTTTGATCTAAATACCTTTTTCGCAGGAAATAAAGTGCAATTTTTCCGATTTTCAAATCAGCCCGTTTTTCTATAGCCAGTTTACTTCCTGGTCACATTTTTTTTCCTTCCAATTGAATTTCTGGCCGATCGGCGGCCGTGAAGCTACGTCATCAGACAGTCTAATCAATTGCGCATGCGGCAAAGCTAGTGTACTAGTAGGATTATGTCGGAGGCTCGTTCCCGATTCGCGCATGCACTTAGCTTTGTATCTGAAGACCGGGTGATAAGAAGAAATGCATGCGCATTGCAGTCACAATCAACTATTTGCGCATGCGCAATGCGTTCTGTGCTCGTGAACGCACATTTCTGCTACGTATAGAGCGGGTGGGACCGCTGTATACATAAAGGCACCAAAAGATAGGAAGTAAAGGTTGGGCGGAGCAAGGATGGTCACGGTATAAAAAATATAAATAAAATAATAAAGTCACATTAGTAATATATAAAAAAAACCATAGCGATCTCAATATATTATTATTATAGAATACATCTATGTGTTGCAGACCAGACAAATTTACTTTCACTTTAACTAAATTATTCCTATTTAAAACTAAATACTTACCTATAAAATAAACCCTAAGCTAGCTACAATATAACTAATAGTTACATTGTAGCTATCTTAGGGTTTATTTTTATTTTACAGGCAAGTTTGTATTTATTTTAACTAGGTAGAATAGTTATTACATAGTTATTAACTATTTAATAACTACCTAGCTAAAATAAATACAAAAGTACCTGTAAAATAAAACTTAAGTTACAATAACACCTAACACTACACTATAATTAAATACATTTACTAAATGAAATACAATTAAATAAATTACATACAATTACCTAAATTAAATTAGCTAAAGTACAAAAAAAAATACTAAATTACAGAAAATAATAAACAAATTACAGATATTTAAACTAATTACACCTAATCTAATAGCCCTATTAAAATAAAAAAGCCCCCCCAAAATAAAAAAAAAACCCTAGCCTAAACTAAACTACCAATAGCCCTTAAAAGGGCCTTTTGCAGGGCATTGCCCCAAAGTAATCAGCTCTTTTACCTGTAAAAAAAAATACAAACAACCCCCCCAACAGTAAAACCCACCAACCACACAACCAACCCCCCAAATAAAATACTATCCAAAAAACCTAAGATCCCCATTGCCCTGAAAAGGGCATTTGGATGGGCATTGCCCTTAAAAGGGCAGTTAGCTCTTTTGCCGCCCAAATTCCCTAACCTAAAAATAAAACCCACCCAATACACCCTTAAAAAAACCTAACACTAACCCCCTGAAGATCGACTTACCGGGAGGCGTCTTCATCCAAGCTGGGCCACAGAGCTCTAAATTTAAGTGGCTTAATCCAACTAATGGCTTTTATAAATGTGGCCATGTCCCTTGTAAAAGTTGTAACTTTACCCAAAAAGAGAAGTCCTTTCGCTCGACAAATACAGGCAAAAAATACGATATAAGGAGTAGGATAGACTGTACTACACAATTTGTCATATACCTAATTACTTGCCAATACTGCCAGTTCCAATATATTGGGATTACGACTAGAACTTTGAAAGAAAGAATTAGGCAACATTTACTATCTTTGGATGAAAAAGAAGCTAAAACACCTGTTGCCAAACATTTTAGAGTACATGGTAAAGGTACTAAACATTTTTCATTTATTGGCATAGACAGTATACAAAAAACAGCTAGAGGAGGCAATAGAACTGATTTATTATTAAAGAGAGAAGTCTTTTGGATTATTGAATTAAATACAAGAACTCCTTATGGGATAAATAAGAGACTTGATGTGGATGCATTCATTCATTGATATATAAATTGTTCTGAATTCATTTGGATTGGTATTTACTATATACTTTCTAGAGAATTTTCTCTAAGAATTTTCTCTAGAATTTTCTTTAAGAATTTTCCCTAGGAATATACTGATAGTGTGTGATAGTATGGATTGGTATTTACCGTATTTACCTAATTGATGTGTCATTAGGATATTGACTAAGATTAATAAATAATCAAATTGATTAAATTTTACCATATATCATTATCTGTATTGACATAGATAGGTATTTCTCTTATCCTATTGAAAATAATATGGACAGGTAATCCTTGTATAAATCTATTTATTATAGAATTAGGATCCTTATACCTACGGATGGTATCAGCTATATAACTTGGAATAATAATACATACAAAATAAATAAAAATTAATAAAAAATAAAAATTAAGAAAAGTTCTATCATAAATTAGCCCCCCCTCCCTATCTCTCTCTTTGCTCATTAACACCAAGAAACTATAATTATAATTGAAACTATAATTATAATTATCCTATAGGGTGTACTTTCTTAGCATTGATTTTATCTTCCTCCCTTATCTGTCTAGCTTAAATGCTAGAATGAGTTGAGTTTAGCTATAGGTATTTTATATTAAACATTATATATAATTTCATACTTTCATTATGATTATGTATTCAATAACTATTAATTTATTTTTAGTTTTTAATGTCTATACTTATTTTAATTTTATTTTTATGGTTCTAATTACTGTTTATCCTTTACTTATTGTTATACCTATTTGATTTTGTCTATTCTGTCTTATTTACATTTTTGATTTTTTTATTATTATTATTCTTATTCTTTATTGTTCTTATGTTACATTTTATTTATGTATATATACGTATGATTTTATTTTATGTAATTAACATATAATTACATTCCCTGTGAACTTGTTTGATAAATGCTGTTTTGCATTTAGGGGGTGTACATTTTTGAGACAAATTTCATTGGTGCAACTCAGCTTTAAAAGGTGTTCACCTGTGGTGGATAATCACCTCTGATGAAGCACAGGTACGCCTGCGCGAAACATGTCAGGTGTTCTGATGTCTGACCTTGTCTAACTTTTGTGGAGAAATAAACTTCTTGACTACAACAACACTCTGATTGAGCGTGCAGTGTTTGCTTTTTTTATACTACTACATATATATTTATGTGTTAATATGTGTATATACACATATATAAATATATATATATATAAGCATATACATATATATACATTTCGGTCTATGGGAACCTTTTGGGAGTTTCCCACGTGCCTTTTCGCAAACTCAAAACATGCCATTTTGTTTTTTGCTGAAAGGAATGGCTTTCTTCTGGCCACTCTGCCATAAAGCCCAACTCTATGGAGCGTACGGCTTATTGTCGTCCTATGTACAGATACTCCAGTCTCTGCTGTGGAACTCTGCAGCTCCTCCAGGGCTACCCTAGGTCTCTGTGGTGACTCTCTGATTAATGCCCTCCTTGCCCGGTCCGTGAGTTTTGGTGGGCGGCCGTCTCTTGGCAGGTTTGCTGTTGTGCCATGTTTTTTCCATTTGGTTATGATATATTTGATGGTGCTACTGGGGATCATCAAAGATTGGGATATTTATTTTATAACCTAACCCTGACTTGTACTTCTCAACAACATTGTCCCTTACTTGTTTGGAGAGTTCCTTGGTCTTCATGGCAGTGTTTGGTTAGTGGTGCCTCTTGCTTAGGTGTTGCAGCCTCTGGGGCCTTTCAAAAAAGGTGTGTATATGTAATACAGATCATGTGACACTTAGATTGCACACAGGTGGACACCATTTCACTAATTATGTGACTTCTGAAGGTAATTGGTTGCACCAGAGCTTTTTATGGGCTTCATAACAAAGGGGGTGAATACATACGCACATGCCAATTTTCTGTTTTCTATTTCTAAAAAATAGTTTTATGTATATATTTTTCTCATTTCACTTCACCAACTTAGACTATTGTGTTCTGATCCATCACATAAAATTCAGATTAATAAAACATTGAACTTAAAGCTGTAATGTAACAAAATAGGTAAAAAGTCAAGGGTGTGAATACTTTTGCAAGGCATTGTATATTTAATAATGGAAAACTTTAATTTATAACACATAGACTACACATGGGGGCATATTTAACAAAGGTCTGTCGGACCTGATCCGACAGTGCGGATCAGGTCCGACAGACCTCGCTAAATGCGGAGAGCAATACGCTCTCCGTATTCAGCATTGCACCAGCAGCTCTTCTGAGCTGCTGATGCAACGCCGCCCCCTGCAGATCCGCCAGCAGGGGGGTGTCAATCAACCCGATCATACTCGATCGGGTTGAATTGCGGCGATGTCTGTCCGCCTACTCAGAGCAGGCGGACAGGTTATGGAGCAGCGGTCTTTAGACTGCTGCTTCATAACTGGTGTTTCTGGCGAGCCTGCACGGGCCCTCAAGCTCTTTACGGAGCTTGATAAATGAGCCCCAAAGCATCATGCACTCATACATGTTGTAAAATAAAAACAGAGGAAATTCAGCAAACAAACTTACATCAACAATGCCATCATTTAACTTCCCAATCAAACAACAAAAAACATGGAAATTCAGAAAAAAAACTCACATAGAATTGAAGTATATAATATAATAATAGATATAGTCACACGTTTTAATGTTTGATTAGGAACTTAAAGGGGCATGAAAGAAAAAAAAACATTTGAATCACACAAGAAATTCAGAATAGTATAATAAGAGCAGAAAAGTATAATAAAAAGTCCAGACTTGAATCCCTTTAAGATGTTATAGCTACATCTGAAACAATTGTATTGTTCTCAAACCCATACAGAAGTTTCTGAATTAAAGTAGTTCTGCTGAAACTCATCCATAGCGATAGATCAATAGCTTCAGAAAGACATTGGTTGCAATGAGTGACAGAACTATCAGAATATTGTGTTTGGTCACTAAGGTTCCTTTTTATATAGTAGTAGGTTTTGGATGAATAGGTCTCACAACACAGATGGATTTTAGATGGTTTGGATGGTAAGACTTTTGACTGGCTGTGTCAAAACCTAAAAAATTGCTCACAATGGGTGGGCTAGTGGCAAGGACACGATGGAAGCGCCAGGCAGGGTGCTAAGTGGAGCCTTGGATGCCGTTTAACAGGTCTATAGCTAAGTGGTTAAAATTGCAATTGCCAGTTCATTTCATGTCATAAAGTTTAATGTCCCTTTAATAAAGTTTACAGGAAATACATATCATGTTGTTTTAAATATATTTATTAGTTTTTGGGCAAAAAAAAAAAAGAAGTAATCTTCCATAATATATAGGTCTGGTATTGTAAAAAACAAAACAGGAATTATCCAATCATTATTAACAGGCTAATCAAATGTTTGCCTATTTTCTTTCAATAATGTGCCTTTGTATATACTATATTGCTGTAACTAATTCCATGTCATTACCAAATTTCATAACTTAATCTATTCTGTAACATGAAACGGCTGAATTTCACATTCAATTTCTACGGTTATTTACTGAACACTATAAGTTCTTCATCTTTGAAAAGACAACGCAGCTTGAAATCCTGCAACAGGAAAAATGAAACTCAGGATTCTGATGTGCTTTCAAAATTCTTTCGTTGAAATGTTATCACCATTCAGATGTTTTCAGAATGTTTAACTATCGGGTACTTTGATGACTGCTATGTGAATATATTTTAAGAAAACTAAACATTGTTTGCTAGATTACAAATGCAACGCAAAAATATTAGCTCTATTGTGCACAAATATTGTTTAAGCTAAATCATGAGCACTTTTATTTTTAAACTCATATTAGAAGTATTTTTGAACTCATATTACAAGTATTTTTGAACTCATATTACAAGTTGAAAGTACATTATATATATATATTTTCCAGCACTATTTTGTACTGCACTTAAGTGTACCACTTAACTCACCAGAAATATGAGTTAAAATAGCACAAAGTAACGATTCAAAGTATAGGGTATACTAAATAAATGTTGGCCGCTTTAAGATACTCTGGTAAACATTATTACCATTCATTTAAAAAAAAAGAAAATTTATGCTTACCTGATCTATTTGTTTCTTTTTAGACACGATGAGTCCACGGATCATCTTCATTACTTATGGGATATTCACCTCCTGGTCAGCAGGAGGAGGCAAAGAGCACCACAGCAGAGCTGTTAAATAGCTCCTCCCTTCCCTCCCACTCCAGTCATTCGACCGAAGTTAGGAAGAGAAAGGAAAAGCCAAGGTGCAGAGGTGTCTGAAGTTTATAATAATTAACAACCTGTCTAAAAGAACAGGGCGGGCCGTGGACTCATCGTGTCTAAAAAGAAACAAATTTATCAGGTAAGCATACATTTTATTTTATTTTTAAAGACACGATGAGTCCACGGATCATCTTCATTACTTATGGGATACAATACCTAAGCTAGAGTATACAGATGATAAGGGAGGGACAAGACAGGGAAACTAAACGGAAGGCACCACTGCTTGAAGAACCTTTCTCCCAAAAGCAGCCTCAGCCGAGGCAAAAGTATCAAATTTATAGAATTTTGAAAAAGTGTGAAGAGAGGACCAAGTTGCAGCCTTGCAAATCTGTTCCACAGAAGCTTCATTTTTGAATGCCCATGAGGAAGCAACAGCCCTAGTGGAATGAGCCGTAACTCTCTCAGGAGGCTGCTGTCCAGCAGTCTCATATGCAAAATGGATGATACTCTTCAGCCAAAAAGAAAGAGAGGTAGCCATAGCTTTCTGACCCTTACGTTTTCCAGAGAAAATTACAAACAAAGAAGATGACTGACGAAAGTCCTTAGTCGCTTGTAAGTAAAATTTTAAAGCATGGACCACGTCCAAATTGTGCAGAAGACTTTCTTTCTGAGAAGGATTAGGACACAAGGAAGGAACAACAATCTCCTGATTAATGTTCCTATCTAAAACAACCTTAGGAAGAAAACCTAGTTTAGTACGTAAAACTACCTTATTTGAATGGAAAATAAGGTAAGGCGAAGTGTATTGCAACGCCGAGAGCTCAGACACTCTTCGAGCTGAAGAAATAACAACAAGAAATAAAACTTTCCAAGATAACAACTTAATATCTAAAAAATGCATAGGCTCAAACGGAGCCCCTTGAAGAACTTTGAGAACTAAATTCAGACTCCATGGAGGAGTAACTGGTTTGAACACAGGCCTGATCCTAACCAAGGCCTGACAAAATCATTGTACATCTGGGACATCTGCCAGACGTTTGTGTAACAAAATAGATAAGGCAGAAATTTGACCCTTTAGGGAACTTGTCGATAAACCCTTCTCCAAACCTTCTTGGAGAAAAGACAAAATTCTGGGAATCCTAACTCTACTCCATGAGTAGCCCTTCGATTCACACCAATAGAGATATTTACACCATATCTTATGGTAAATCTTTCTAGTTACAGGCTTACTAGCCTGAATCATGGTCTCTATCACCGAATCAGAAAAACCCAGCTTGGATAAAATTAAGCGTTCAATCTCCAAGCAGTCAGCTTCAGAGAAACTAGATTTGGGTGAAGAAAGGGTCTTTGAATTAGAAGGTCCTTCCTCAACGGAAGTCTCCAAGGTGGCAGAGATGACATGTCCACTTGATCTGCATACCATATCCTGCGAGGCCAAGCAGATGCAATGAGGATCACCGATGCCCTCTCCTGCTTGATTCGAGCAATGACCCGAGGAAGAAGCGCAAACAGAGGAAATAGGTATGCAAGGCTGAAAGACCAAGGAACCGCCAGAGCATCGATCAGTTCTGCCTGGGAATCCCTGGACCTCGACCCGTATCTCGGGAGCTTGACATTCTGACGAGATGCCATGAGATCTAACTCCGGCCGACCCCATTAGAGAATCAGGTTGGAGAACACTTCCGGATGGAGTTCCCACTCTCCCGGATGTGGATCGCTGACAGATAGCAAGAATGGGCCTCCGCCCACCGGATTATCTTGGCTACCTCGGTCATCGCTAAGGAACTCCTCGTTCCTCCCTGATGATTGATGTAAGCCACTGACGTTATGTTGTCCGACTGGAATCTGATAAACTGGGCCAAAGCCAACTGAGGCCAGGCCAGAAGAGCATTGAAGATCGCTCTTAGTTCCAGGATGTTTATAGGAAGAACAGACTCCGCCTGAGTCCACACTCCCTGAGCCTTTAGGGAACCCCAGACAGCTCCCCACCTCAGAAGGCTGGTGTCTGTTGTCACAATCACCCAGGACAGTCTGCGAAAGCAGGTTCCCTGGGATAGATGATCTAGAGACAACCACCATTGAAGTGAGTCCCTCGTCTCCTGTTCCAGGGTTATTCGAGGAGACAAGTCTGCATAATCTCCATTCCACTGCCTGAGCATGTTTAACTGCAGAGGTCTGAGGTGGAACCAAGCAAACGGAATGATGTCCATTGCCGCCACCATCAGTCCGATTACTTCCATGCACTGAGCCACTGACGGCCGAGGAGTGGACTGAAGGGCTCAACAGGTATCTAGAATCTTTGATTTCCCGACTTCTGTCAGAAAAATCATCATAGATATAGAATTGATTAGAGTTCCCAAGAAAGTCACCCTTGTTTTACCTTCCACCCGTGAGTTCTCAGGAAGGATAGCACAACGTCGGTATGAGATGTTGCTTGTTGAGAAGATGGCGCCTGGATTAGAATATCGACCAGATAAGGCACCACCTCAATGCCCCGCGGTCTTAGGACCGCCAGTCTGCATAATCCCCATTCCACTGCCTGAGCATGTTTAACTGCAGAGGTCTGAGGTGGAACCAAGCAAATGGGATGATTTCCATTGCCGCCACCATCAGTCTGATTACTTCCATGCACTGAGCCACTGACGGCCGAGGAGTGGACTGAAGGGCTCGACAGGTATCTAGAATCTTTGATTTCCTGACTTCTGTCAGAAAAATCCTCATGGATATAGAATTGATTAGAGTTCCTAAGAAAGTCACCCTTGTCTTCGGGATTAAGGAACTCTTTTCCAGATTTACCTTCCACCCGTGAGTTCTCAGGAAGGATAGCACAACGTCGGTATGAGATCTTGCTTGTTGAGAAGATGGCACCTGGATTAGAATATCGTCCAGATAAGGCGCCACCGCAATGCCCCGCGGTCTTAGAACCACCAGTAGAGACCCCAGAACTTTTGTCAAAATTCTGGGTGCCGTGGCCAGACCGAAAGGAAGAGCCATGAACTGAAAGTGTTTGTCCAGAAAAGCAAACCTCAGGAACCTGTGATGATCTCTATGTATAGGAACATGTAGATATGCATCCTTTAAATCCACTGTCGTCATAAATTGACCCTCCTGGATCAATGGAAGAATGGTACGAATAGTTTCCATCTTGAATGACGGAACTCTGAGAAACTTGTTTAGACTCTTGAAGTCTAAGATAGGTCTTAAGGTTCCCTCCTTTTTGGGAACCACAAACATATTTGAATAAAATCCCTACCCCTGTTCCTGTACTGGAATGGGAACAATCACTCCTAGGGAGGAGAGGTCTCTTACACAATGTAAGAACACATCTTTTTTTTTATCTGGTTTGCAGATAATCTTGAAAGAAGAAATCTTCTTCTGGGAGGAAAATTTTTGAACTCCAGTTTGTATCCCTGAGACACTATTTCTACTGCCCAGGGATCCTGAACGCCCCGAACCCATGCCTGAACGAAGAAGGAAAGTCTGCCCCCTACCAGATCCGGTCCCGGGGGGGCATGCCCTTCATGCTGTTTTGGATTCAACAGCAGGCTTCTTGGATTGTTTACCCTTGTTCCAAGACTGGTTGGGTCTCCAAGTAGGCTTAGATTGTTCTGGTTTAGAGGAGGAAGAGGAAGAATTTCCCTTGAAATTTCGAAAGGAACGAAAATTACTCTGTCGTCCTTTCTGTTTGTTTCTCTTATCCTGAGGAAGGAGATGACCCTTACCTCCCGTGATATTGGAGATAATTTCTGTCAGGCCATGTCCAAACAAGGTCTTCCCCTTGAAAGGAATCGCTAGAAGCTTAGACTTAGATGACACGTCCGCAGACCAGGGTTTTAACCATAAGGCTCTGTGGGCTAGGATAGAGAACCCCGAACTCTTAGCTGCCAATTTAGTAATTTGCAGAGAAGCGTCCGTAATAAAAGCATTAGCTAACTTCAGAGCTTTAATCCTATCATGGATCTCCTCTAAGGAAGTCTCAGTCCTGAGAGACTCAGACAAAGCATCAAACCAATATGCTGCCGCACTAGTAACAGTAGCAATGCACGCAGCTGGCTGCAATAGCAGACCCTGGTGAACATAAATCTTTTTAAGTAGACCCTCCAACTTTTTGTCCATGGGATCTTTAAAAGCACAACTATCCTCAATGGGAATAGTAGTTTGCTTGGCTAAGGTGGAAATAGCCCCTTCCACCTTAGGAACCGTCTGCCAAGTCTCCCTGACAGAGTCAGCTATAGGAAACATCTTCTTGAAAATAGGAGAGGGAGAGAAGGGAATACCTGGTCTCTCCCATTCCTTGGAAACAATCTCCGAAGCTCGCTTTGGCAATGGAAAAACGTCTGAGTAAGAGGGAACTTCAAAATATCTGTCCAATTTACTCGACTTCGCAGGAGTGACCACTACTGTAGAATCACAGTCGTCTAAAGTAACCAAAACCTCCCTGAGTAACAGGCGGAGGTGTTCTAGTTTAAACCTGAAAGATACAACCTCTGAATCAGTCAAAGGCAATGAACTTTCTGAGTCTGAAATTTCGCCTTCCGATAGAACTTCAATACCCTCTATCTCAGTTCCCTGAGAGGGTACATCCGAGATTGCCACCATTTCATCAGAAACCTCACTGACAACATGGTTGTCTTTGCTCTTAAGCTTGCCTTGTAGCATAGGAAAAGCAGACAACGCATCAGAAATTTTGGAAGACATAAGTGCAGCTATGTCTTTTAAGGTAACTCCAGCAGGTGCTAGAGCAGAAGTACAGGGCACGGCTTGCACAGGCGTTAAAGTTTGGGACGCTTGGGGAGAAAGCTTCGGCATACTCTGAATCTCATCATTAGACTCCTGAGAAGCACCCGCCTTTGAAAAAGTTTGCTCATGAAAAATCTTTTCCCTATAACTTAAAGCCCTCTCAATACAAGAGGGACAAAAAGGGATTGGTGGTTCCACATTGGCATTCAAACACATGGAGCAAGTAACATCTTGCACGGCTCCTATGTCCATACTGAAGCACAGTAAAATAACAATGTAATAAAAACTTTACTTTTATACAAAAAAATTTTTATTACAATAAACCGTTACTGGCCCTTTAAAATTTAAAAATAAATTTTACTGCAGGGAGAAAAAATGTGTCCCAAAATAAAAAACAAAATTTATACAGATTACTTTAACTGAAATAATTTTGAATGTCTAAAACGATACTGTGTCTTTAAATTTTAAATGGAAACTATTTTCCTGCCTTAAGAGAAAAAAACGTATCCTCAATTAAATAAAATTCAGACACCTTTACACCTCAGCAGCTCTGCTGAGGCGTCTACCTGCCAATCGGATTCACTGCTATATCCCCAGCGATGCAGATGATAAGGGCTCTATAGCGCTACAACCGCTTGCTTCTAATGACTGAAAAACCATGCGACGCTGATTCTCTCTCAACTGTCCGTTTGCAAGATAAGCAAAGTCGCCATACAGCTAACCCGGAACAGCTCCGTGCAACAGACAAGGCTGAAAACTGCGCAGCGTAATTAGCAAGCACGCAAAAACGATAGCCCCGCCCATCGTGGGCGTTAGTAAATACACACAACCCGACCGGCTTCATCTTAGTTAAAATAAACCGATAGGGAAAAAATAAGCTTAACTCCCAGCCCCAGTGCCTGTACTTAAGCTGTCAAGAAAAAAACCCTCCATACACAGAGAGCATGATGTCCCAACATAAAGAGCCCCATATTTCTAAGCCTTATATGTGATAGAGATATAATTAAAGTGACCACTTTCCTCTGAGTCTTGTATCCTCCCAGAATAAAAAAGTCAGCACTTACCTTAATTCTGTCCGACAGCAGGACAGTCCAACAGGTTTAAGAGGTCCCCTCCCTCCCATAGCCCTATGGAAAATGATAAAGCCTGAGTTAAGCTTGCTTAGGCCATCAGGATAAGGGCAGCATAAATGTATGGGAGGCGCAGTGAGAATTATATCCCACCAGTTCTAATTGCTCTAAAGCCATCAAGAGCTCTACTGAAGAGACTGATATGGGCTATGGCTACACCCTAGAACAAAGCAGCACAATCTTGCACTACTTTAAAAATAATAAACTCTTGATTGAAGAATCTTTTCTAACACCTAACTTTACCTCTTCCTAGCATTAATGTAGGCAAAGAGAATGACTGGAGTGGGAGGGAAGGGAGGAGCTATTTAACAGCTCTGCTGTGGTGCTCTTTGCCTCCTCCTGCTGACCAGGAGGTGAATATCCCATAAATAATGAAGATGATCCGTGGACTCATCGTGTCTTTAAAAAGAAATAATAATAATTATATATATATATATACACAATATATATATATATATACATATATATATATATATATATATATACACACACACTGACTTTTAAAAGTTTGGGTTCACTTATTTTCCATTAAATCATACATGAAATTAATTTAATAGGAAATATAGTCATTGATAAGGTTATAAATAATACATTTTAAATAATATAATAGTTGTGTCCTTCAAACTTTGTTTTGGTCAAAGAATCCTCCGTGTGCAGCAATTAAAGCCTTGCAGACCTTTAGCATTCTAGTTGTCAATTTGTTGAGGTAATCTGAAGAGATTTCATCCCATATTTCCTAAAGCACCTCCCACAAGTTGGATTGGCTTGATGGGAACTTCTTATGTACCCTCCAGTTAAGCTGCTCCCACAACAGCTCAATAGGGTTAAGATCTGGTGACTGTGCTGGCCACTCCATTGAAGACGCCAGCTGACTGCTTCTTCTCTAAATAGTTATTGCAAAGTTTGGAGCTGTCCCTTGGGTCATTGTCCTGTTGGAGGAGGAAACTGACTCCAATCAAGTGCTGTCTGACAGGGTATGGCATGACGTTGCAAAATTTAGTCATAGACTTCCTTCTTACCCTGTATAACTTTCCCAGTTTACCACCACCATAGCACCCCCAGATCAACACATTGCCTCCACCATGCTTGACAGATGTCCTCAAGCCCCCCTCCAGCATCTTTTTATTGGTCTGCATCTCACAAATGTTCTTCCTTGTGATTCAAACACCTCAAACTTAGGTTTGTCTGTCCATAATACTTTTTTTTCCCCTATCTTCCTCTGATAGTCCTAGAGAGGGATGAAGCGTTTAGCGGTGATAGTCAGTAGTGAGCATTTTAGTGGTGGAAAATTGTTGAAAAAGAAAATCCAAGGACTTAATGGTAAGGAAATATGAAGGACTTGGTCAATTTCTTTTCTGACCAGTATACTTGTGCTGTGGGACAGGCCCACCATATGTGTGTGAATGTACATCTGAGTCTACAGCCCCGCAAGCTATCAGCTAGACACTCTAATGTATTTGTCCTCTTGCTCAGTTCTGCACTGGGGCATTCCACTCCTCTTTCTTTTCTCTTAGAGACAGTTTGCTTTGTTCTGTGAAGGGAGTAGTACACAGCGTTGCACAAAATCTTCAGTTTCTTGGCAATTTCTAGCATGGAATAGCCTTCATTTCTCAGAACAAGAATAGACTGATGAGTTTCAGAAGAAATATCTTTGTTTCTGGCCATTTAGTTCCTGTAATCGAGCCCACAATTGCTGATGCTTCAGATACTCAACTAGTGTAATAAAGTCCAGTTTTATTGTTTCTTTAATCAGCACAACTGTTTTCAGCTGTGCTATCCTAACTGCAAAATGGTTTTCTAATTATAAATTAGCCTTTTTAAATGATAAAGTTGGATTAGCAAACACAATGTGTCATTGGAACACAGGACAGATGGTTGCTGATAATAGGCCTCTGTACGAGTATGAATATAATCCATTATAACTCACACGTTCCCAGCTGGAATAGTAATTTACAACATTAACAATGTCTATAACTGGAAGGATATTTGATTTTGATTCCCTACTCACATGTAATTTTATGACAGGTGTTGCTAAGGATCTTAACACTCCTGGAATAGTTTTTATATTAGGTCTCACACCCCTTTAATGGAAGTGATGCCTAAGTGTAGCTTTTACATTTAAGACCCCAAACATTTTTAATTGATTTTTTGTCCTTATTTATTACAAGTTTAAGATAAGGTTTAAAAAAAAAATAAAAAAAAAAATTGAGTTGTAGTTTCCACATCCTGGTTCTGTAACCAACTTTAATGTCCTATAGAATATAATAAAGATGTTAGGTTACCAGGGTTAATATGATCACATGGCTGTTCAAACCTCTATTCAATAAAACACTCATACATTTTTAAAATTTTAGAAAAAAGGGTCCCTTAACCCTATTAACAATAATGTATTCTAGTTTAATGATTTCATGAGCTAAAAAAGGACTTCAAGAAATATAACACTTCATTACCCAGCAATTCTTGATTTAGCAGTAAATATACTCCAATCCACTGCCTTATCTAAGCTACACAACTCGTGTGAGGTCCTCAATTTTTAAAAGTCCCACAAGCACTTAGAGTAATTGATGGATAATCATGTTTTCATTCAATCAGCTGTGTCACTGGAAGGCAACATCAAGAAACATTCGGCTAGATTTAGAGTTTTGCGTTAGCCGTCAAAAGCAGCGTTAAGGGGTCCTAACGCTGCTTTTTACCGCCTGCTGGTATTTAGAGTCAGGCAGGAAAGGGTCTAATGCTCACTTCCCTACCGCGATTCCAGGCTACCGCAGATCCCCTTACGCCAATTGCGTATCCTATCTTTTCAATGGGATCTGCCTAACGCTGGTATTTGGAGTCTTGGGAGAAGTGAGCGGTAGACCCTCTACCGACAAGACTCCTACCGACAAAAAAAGTCAGTAGTTAAGAGTTTTATTGGCTAACGCGGGAATATAAAGCTCTTAACTACTGTGCTACAAAGTACACTAACACCCATAAACTACCTATGTACCCCTAAACCGAGGCCCCCCCCCCACATTGCTGCTACTATTATAAAAAAAATTTAACCCCTAATCTGCCGACCGGACACCGCCACCACCTACATTATACCTATGAACCCCTAATCTGCTGCCCCTAACATTGCAGACCCCTATATTATATTTATTAACCCCTAATCTGCCCCCCAACGTCGCCGCTACCTTACCTACACTTATTAACCCCTAATCTGCCGACCGGACCTCGCCGCCACTATAATAAATGTATTAACCCCTAAACCGCCACACTCCCGCCTCGCAAACACTATAATAGTATTAACCCTTAATCTGCCCACCCTAACATCGCCGCCACCTACCTACAATTATTAACCCCTAATCTCCCGCCCGCAACGTCGCCGCTACTATAATAAATGTATTAACCCCTAAACCTAAGTCTAACCCTAACCCTAACACCGCCCCAAGTTAAATATAATTTGAATGAAACAAAATAATATTCCTAAAATTAACTAAATTAATCCTATTTAAAACTAAATACTTACCTATAAAACAAACCCTAATATAGCTACAATATAACTAATAATTACATTGTAGCTATTTTAGGATTTATATTTATTTTACAGGCAACTTTGTATTTATTTTAACTAGGTACAATAGCTATTAAATAGTTAATAACTATTTAATAGCTACCTAGTTAAAATAAGTACAAAATTACCTGTAAAATAAATCCTAACCTAAGTTACAAATACACCTAACACTACACTATCAATAAATTAATTAAATAAATTACCTACAATTACCTAAAATAAAATACAATAAAATAAACTATTCTATAATACAAAAAAACAAACACTAAATTACAAAAAATTAAAAAGAATTACAAGAAGTTTAAACTAATTACACCTAATCTAAGCCCCCTAATAAAATAGCCCCCCAAAATAAAAAATTCCCTACCCTATTCTAAACTACCAAAGTAATCAGCTCTTTTACCAGCCCTTAAAAGGGCTTTTTGCGGGGCATTGCCCCAAAGTAATCAGCTATTTTACCTGAAAATAAAAATACAATAACCCCCCCCAACATTACAACCCACCACCCACACACCCCTACTCTAACCCACCCAAACCCCCCTTAAAAAAAACTATCGCTAACCCCCTGAAGATCTCCCTACCTTGAGTCGTCTTCACCCAGCCGAGCCGAATTCTTCATCCAAGGTGCGCAGAGGAGATCCTTGATCCGGTAGAAGTCTTCATCCAAGCGGCAAAGAAGAGGTCCTCCATCCGGTAGAAGTGTTCATCCAGGCGGCGTCTTCAATCTTCATCCATCCGGAGTGGAGCCATCTTCAACGGAGCCGACGCGGAGTCATCCTCTTCAATATATTATAGTAGCGGCGACGTTGCAGGTGGGAGATTAGGGGTTAATAATTGTAGGTAGGTGGCGGCGATGTTAGGGAGGGCAGATGAGGGGTTAATACTATTTATTATAGTGTTTGTGAGGCAGGGAGTGCGGCAGTTTAGGGGTTAATACATTTATTATAGTGGCGGCGAGGTCCGGTCAGCAGATTAGGGGTTAATAAGTGTAGGTAAGGTAGCGGCGACGTTGGGGGGGGGCAGATTAGGGGTTAATAAATATAATATAGGGGTCGGCGGTGTTAGGGGCAGCAGATTAGGGGTTCATAGGGATAATGTAGGTTGCGGTGGTGTCCGGAGCGGCAGATTAGGGGTTAATAATATAATGCAGGTGTCAGCGATAGCGGGGGCAGCAGATTAGGGGTTAATAAGTGTAAGGTTAGGGGTGTTTAGACTCGGGGTACATGTTAGGATGTTAGGTGCAGACTTAGAGAGTGTTTCCCCATAGGAAACAATGGGGCTGCGTTAGGAGCTGAACGCTGCTTTTTTGCAGGTGTTAGGTTTTTTTCAGCCCAAAATGCCCCATTGTTTCCTATGGGGATATCGTGCACGAGCACGTTTTTCCAGCTTACCTCTACCGTAAGCAACGCTGGTATTGAGGGTTGAAGTGGAGCTAAGTTAGGCTCAACGCACCCTTTTGTTAGCCTAACGCAGCCCCTCAGACAACTCTAAATACCAGCGTTGTTGGAAGGGTGCGTTGGGAAAAAAAGCAGCGTTAGCTACGCGGGTCTTTACCGACAAAACTCTAAATCTAGGCGATTGTTTTTTATTTAATTATTTTTTATTTGTATAGGTTTTTTTAGACTTTTAAAATTAAGAAAATAACTTGAAGGGAGATTCTTGATGGATGAAATGAGGATGTATGAATCAGTCAACTTACACTGATAATTCTTGTATAAGTTCCAGCTAGGTTTTACCTAAAGAGCAGTGAACATCTTTTAAAAAAAAATATTAAAATGGGCAAAAGATCACAGACACTGGACAGAAGAAGATCGGAAAAAAGTGCTATGGACAGACGAATCTAAGTTTGAGGTGATTGGATCACAAAGAACAAGATTGGTGAGATGCAGACCAATGAAAAGATGCTGGAGGAGTACTTGATGCCATCTGTCAAGCATGATGGAGGCAGTCTGGCTCACCGTATTCAGCATTGCACCAGCAGCTCACAAGAGCTGCTGGTGCAACGCCGCCCCCTGCAGACTCGCGGCCAATGGGCCGCCAGCAGGGAGGTGTCACTCGATCGGGTTGATTTCCGGCGATGTCTGTCCGCCTGCTCAGAGTAGGCGGACAGGTTATGGAGCAGCGGTCTTTGTGACCGCTGCTTCATAACTGCTGTTTCTGCAGGCTCGCCTGCAGAAACTGCAGGCTCGCCAGAAACTGCAGGCTCGCCAGAAACACGAGGCATCAAGCTCCATTCGGAGCTTGATACATATGCCCCAATGTGTTGATTTGGGGGTGCTTTTGTGGTGGTAAAGTGAGAAATTTATAAAGGGTAAAAGGGACTTTTAAAAAGGAAGGCTATCACTCCATTTTGCAACGCCATGCCATACCCTGTGGACAGCACTTGATTGGAGCCAATTTCCTCCTCCAACAGGACAATGACCCAAAGCACAGCTTAAAACTATGCAAGAACTATGTGGGAAGAAGCAGTCAGCTGGCATTCTGTCTTTAATTGAGTGGCTAGCTACTATGTAGCTATAGAATAACAAATAAGCATGGAAAATACAATTACATAAAAATACACAAATTCACAAAACATCATCCATACTATGGGGACGATTTATGAAAGTGTGAGCGGACATGATACAATGTAGCGTATCATGTCCGCCGCACATCGATAAATGCTGACAGCATACGCTGTCAGCATTTATCATTGCACAAGCAGTTCTTGTGAACTGCTTGTACAATGCCGCCCCCTGCAGATTCGTGGCCAATCGACCACTAGCAGGGGGTGTCAATCAGCCCGATAGTATAGGATCAGGCGGACTGCAAACCGCAGCCTCAGAGCAGGTGGACAAGTTATGGAGCAGCGGTTTTTAGATCGCTGCTTCATAACTGCTGTTTCTGGCGAGCGCATCAAGCTCCGTTCGGAGCTTGATAATTCGTCCACTATGTGTAAAGAAATTAAAGTCTGTGGTTCTTTAAAAATTATCAGTTCATTGGTGTTCATATCATATTGTAGAGTTCTTAGAGGGATAGGAAAGTCAACATTAAACTTGCATGATTCAGATAGGGCATGTAATTTTAAGACACTTTTAAATTCACTTCTATTTTCAAATGTGCTTCGTTCTCTTAGTGTCCCTTGTTAAAAAATGAATACGCACATATCATACACTAGTGGGAGCTGCTGCTAATTGGTTCCTGCACACATTTGTCTCTTGTGATTGGCTAAATAGATATTTTCAGCTTCCTGTTAGTAGTGCAATGCTGTCCCTTTAGCAATGGATAACAAGAGAATGAAGAAAATGTAATAGAATTAAATTGGAAAGTTGTTTAAAATTGTATGTTCTATCTTAATCCTAAAAGAAAATGTTGGGGTTTACTATACCTTTAATAGCCATGTAACGTAATACAGCTCCTAAACAACTAACTAACACATAAAATATATTCTAAACTTAACGCCTTAAGGACAAGGCCATTTTTAAATTTCTTTCCCTTAAGGACCAGGGCTATTTTTACATTTCTGCGGTGTTTGTGTTTAACTGTAATTTTCCTCTTACTCATTTACTGTACCCACACATATTATATACCGTTTTTCTCGACATTAAATGGACTTTTTAAAGATACCATTATTTTCATCATATCTTATAATTTACCATAACATTTTTTTAAAAATATGATGAAAAAATGGAGAAAAATACACTTTTTCTAACTTTGAACTCCAAAATCTGTTGCACATCTACAACCAACAAAAAAACATAATTTATGCTTACCTGATAAATTCCTTTCTCCTGTAGTGTAGTCAGTCCACGGGTCATCATTACTTATGGGATATTAACTCCTCCCCAACAGGAAGTGCAAGAGGATCACCCAAGCAGAGCTGCTATATAGCTCCTCCCCTCTACGTCACACCCAGTCATTCGACTGAGAACCAAACGAGAAAGGAGAAACTATAGGGTGCAGTGGTGACTGGAGTATAATTAAAAAATTTAGACCTGCCTTAAAAAACAGGGCGGGCCGTGGACTGACTACACTACAGGAGAAAGGAATTTATCAGGTAAGCATAAATTATGTTTTCTCCTGTTAAGTGTAGTCAGTCCACGGGTCATCATTACTTATGGGATACCAATACCAAAGCTAAGTACACGGATGACGGGAGGGACAGGCAGGATCTCTATACGGAAGGAACCACTGCCTGAAGAACCTTTCTCCCAAAAACAGCCTCCGAAGAAGCAAAAGTGTCAAATTTGTAAAATTTGGAAAAAGTATGAAGAGAAGACCAAGTTGCAGCCTTGCAAATCTGTTCAACAGAGGCCTCGTTCTTAAAGGCCCAAGTGGAAGCCACAGCTCTAGTAGAATGAGCTGTAATCCTTTCAGGAGGTTGCTGTCCAGCAGTCTCATAGGCTAAGCGTATTATGCTACGAAGCCAAAAGGATAGAGAGGTAGCAGATGCTTTTTGACCTCTCCTCTGTCCAGAATAAACGACAAACAGGGAAGAAGTTTGTCGAAAATCTTTAGTTGCCTGTAAATAAAATTTCAGGGCACGGACTACATCTAGATTGTGCAGAAGTCGTTCCTTCTTTGAAGAAGGGTTAGGGCACAATGATGGAACAACAATCTCTTGATTGATATTCTTGTTAGTGACTACCTTAGGTAAGAACCCAGGTTTAGTACGCAGAACTACCTTATCTGAATGAAAAATCAGATACGGAGAATCACAATGTAAGGCTGATAATTCAGAGACTCTACGAGCCGAGGAAATAGCCATTAAAAACAGAACTTTCCAAGATAACAGCTTGATATCAATGGAGTGAAGGGGTTCAAACGGAACACCCTGTAAAACGTTAAGAACTAAGTTTAAGCTCCACGGCGGAGCAACAGATTTAAACACAGGCTTAATCCTGGCCAAAGCCTGACAAAAAGCCTGAACGTCTGGAACTTCTGACAGACGCTTGTGTAAAAGGATGGACAGAGCTGAGATCTGTCCCTTTAACGAACTAGCAGATAAACCCTTTTCTAAACCTTCTTGTAGAAAAGACAATATCCTAGGAATCCTAACCTTACTCCATGAGTAACCCTTGGATTCGCACCAGTGTAAGTATTTACGCCATATCTTATGGTAAATTTTCCTGGTAACAGGTTTCCTAGCCTGTATTAAGGTATCAATTACTGGCTCCGAAAATCCACGCTTTGATAAAATTAAGCGTTCAATTTCCATGCAGTCAGCTTCAGAGAAATTAGATTTTGATGTTTGAAAGGACCCTGAATTAGAAGGTCCTGTCTCAGAGGCAGAGACCAAGGTGGACAGGATGACATGTCCACTAGATCTGCATACCAGGTCCTGCGTGGCCACGCAGGCGCTATTAGAATCACTGATGCTTTCTCCTGTTTGATCCTGGCAATCAAACGAGGAAGCATCGGGAAGGGTGGAAACACATAAGCCATCCTGAAGGTCCAAGGTGCTGTCAAGGCATCTATCAGGACCGCTCCCGGGTCCCTGGACCTGGACCCGTAACGAGGAAGCTTGGCGTTCCGGCGAGACGCCATGAGATCCATATCTGGTTTGCCCCAACGTCGAAGTATTTGGGCAAAGACCTCCGGATGAAGTTCCCACTCCCCCGGATGAAAAGTCTGGCGATTTAGGAAATCCGCCTCCCAGTTGTCCACTCCTGGGATGTGGATCGCTGACAGGTGGCAAGAGTGAGACTCTGCCCAGCGAATTATCTTTGATACTTCCATCATCGCTAAGGAACTTCTTGTCCCTCCCTGATGGTTGATGTAAGCCACAGTCGTGATGTTGTCCGACTGAAACCTGATAAACCTCAGAGTTGCTAACTGAGGCCAAGCCAGAAGGGCATTGAGAACTGCTCTCAATTCCAGAATGTTTATTGGAAGGAGACTCTCCTCTTGAGTCCATGATCCCTGAGCCTTCAGGGAATTCCAGACAGCGCCCCAACCTAGTAGGCTGGCGTCTGTAGTTACAATTGTCCAGTCTGGCCTGCTGAAGGGCATCCCCCTGGACAGATGTGGCCGAGAAAGCCACCATAGAAGAGAATCTCTGGTCTCCTGATCTAGATTCAGCGTAGGGGACAAATCTGAGTAATCCCCATTCCACTGACTTAGCATGCACAATTGCAGCGGTCTGAGGTGCAGGCGTGCAAAAGGAACTATGTCCATTGCCGCTACCATTAAGCCGATTACCTCCATGCATTGAGCCACTGACGGGTGTTGAATGGAATGAAGGGCACGGCAAGCATTTAGAAGCTTTGTTAACCTGTCCTCTGTCAGGTAAATTTTCATTTCTACAGAATCTATAAGAGTCCCCAAGAAGGGAACTCTTGTGAGTGGTAAGAGAGAACTCTTCTCCTCGTTTACTTTCCACCCATGCGATCTTAGAAATGCCAGTACTAACTCTGTATGAGACTTGGCAGTTTGAAAGCTTGACGCTTGTATCAGAATGTCGTCTAGGTACGGAGCTACCGAAATTCCTTGCGGTCTTAGTACCGCCAGAAGAGAGCCCAGAACCTTTGTAAAGATTCTTGGAGCCGTAGCCAACCCGAAGGGAAGAGCTACAAACTGGTAATGCTTGTCTAGGAAGGCAAACCTTAGATACCGGTAATGTTCTCTGTGAATCGGTATGTGAAGGTAAGCATCCTTTAAATCCACTGTGGTCATGTACTGACCTCTTTGGATCATGGGTAAGATTGTCCGAATAGTTTCCATCTTGAATGATGGAACTCTTAGGAATTTGTTTAGGATCTTTAAATCCAATATTGGTCTGAAGGTTCCCTCTTTTTTGGGAACCACAAACAGATTTGAGTAAAACCCTTGTCCGTGTTCCGACCGCGGAACTGGATGGATCACTCCCATTAGTAAAAGGTCTTGTACACAGCGTAGAAACGCCTCTTTCTTTATCTGGTTTGTTGACAACCTTGAAAGGTGAAATCTCCCTTGTGGAGGGGAAGCTTTGAAGTCCAGAAGATATCCCTGAGATATGATCTCCAACGCCCAGGGATCCTGGACATCTCTTGCCCAAGCCTGGGCGAAGAGAGAGAGTCTGCCCCCCACTAGATCCGTTACCGGATCGGGGGCCCTCACTTCATGCTGTCTTAGGGGCAGCAGCAGGCTTTCTGGCCTGCTTGCCCTTGTTCCAGGCCTGGTTAGGTCTCCAGCCTTGTCTGTAGCGAGCAACAGCTCCTTCCTGTTTTGGAGCAGAGGAAGTTGAAGCTGCTCCTGCCTTGAAGTTACGAAAGGCACGAAAATTAGACTGTCTAGCCCTGGGTTTGGCTCTGTCTTGAGGCAGGGCATGGCCTTTACCTCCCGTAATATCAGCAATAATTTCTTTCAAACCGGGCCCGAATAAAGTCTGCCCCTTGAAAGGTATGTTAAGTAGTTTCGATTTAGAAGTTACATCAGCTGACCAGGATTTTAGCCACAGCGCTCTGCGTGCCTGAATGGTGAATCCGGAATTCTTAGCCGTAAGTTTAGTTAAATGTACTACGGCATCAGAAATAAATGAATTAGCTAGCTTAAGGGTTTTAAGCTTAAGTGAAATCTCATCTAATGTCGCTGAGTCAAGGGTCTCTTCCAGAGACTCAAACCAAAATGCTGCCGCAGCCGTGACAGGCGCAATGCATGCAAGGGGTTGTAATATAAAACCTTGTTGAACAAACATTTTCTTAAGGTAACCCTCTAACTTTTTATCCATTGGATCTGAAAAGACACAGCTATCCTCCACCGGGATAGTGGTACGCTTAGCTAAAGTAGAAACTGCTCCCTCCACCTTAGGGACCGTTTGCCATAAGTCCCGTGTGGTGGCGTCTATTGGAAACATTTTTCTGAATATAAGCGTTTTTATCACAGTCAAGCACAGTCTCACAGGTCTGCTGTGAGTGATTACCTCCCTCAAAACTAGTTTTGAAGACCCCTGAGCTCTGTGGAGACGTCCTGGATCACGCAGAAAAAGACAGACTGTGACTGAATTTCTGATGCGTAGTAAAAGCGCCAAAATAGGCCCCTCCCACTCACACTACAACAGTGAGGGAAGCTCAGCAAACTGTTTTAATTTAAAACAAACGACAGCCATGTGGAAAATAAAGCCCAAAACAATTTTCACCAAGTACCTCAGATAATTAAACGATTTAACATGCCAGTAAACGTTTAAAATCTAATATATGAAATGTCATTAAAAAGCCTGCTGCTAGTCGCTCACACTGCAAGTTAGGCTAAAAGTTATATGCATACAGTATTTTCCCAGTGAAGTGCCATTCCCCAGAAATACTTAAGTGTAAACATATATACATATCAGCCTGATACCAGTTGCTACTACTGCATTTAAGGCTGTACTTACATTATATCGGTATTAGCAGTATTTTCACAGTCAATTCCATTCCTTAGAAAATAATATACTGCAACATACCTCTTTGCAGGTGAACCTGCCCGCTGTCCCCTGATCTGAAGTTACCTTACTCCTCAGAATGGCCGAGAACAGCAAACGGATCTTAGTTACGTCCGCTAAGATCATATACAAAAAACTCAGGTAGATTCTTCTTCAAATTCTGCCTGAGAAGGAAACAACACACTCCGGTGTCGTTTAAAATAACAAACTTTTGATTGAAGATATAAAAAACTAAGTTTAATCACCACACTCCTCTCACACATCCTATCTATTAGTTGGGTGCAAGAGAATGACTGGGTGTGACGTAGAGGGGAGGAGCTATATAGCAGCTCTGCTTGGGTGATCCTCTTGCACTTCCTGTTGGGGAGGAGTTAATATCCCATAAGTAATGATGACCCGTGGACTGACTACACTTAACAGGAGAAACACCCATGCTAAATAGTTTCTAAATTTTGTCCTGAGTTTAGAAATACCCAATGTTTACATGTTCTTTGCTTTTTTTTTGTAAGTTATAGGGCAATAAATAAAAGTATCACTTTGCTATTTCCAAATCAGGAATCCCTGAATATCCCTTGACATGTACATATTTTTTTTTAGTAGACAACCCAAAGTATTGATTTAGGCCCATTTTGGTATATTTCATTCCACCATTTCACCGCCAAATGCGATCAAATAAAAAAATGAATTCACTTTTTCACAAACTTTTTCACAAATGTTAGGTTTCTCACTGAAATTATTTACAAACAGCTTGTGCAACTATGGCGCAAATGGTTGTAAATGCTTTTCTGGGATCCCCTTTGTTCAGAAATAGCAGACTTATATGGCTTTGGCATTGCTTTTTGGCAATTAGAAGGCCGCTAAATGCAGCTGTGCACCACATTTGTATTAGGCCCAGCAGTGAAGGGGTTAATTAGGTAGCTTGAAGGGAGCTTGTAGGATTAATTTTAGCTTTAGGGTAGTGTAGTAGACAACCCAAAGTATTGATCTAGGCCCATTTTGATATATTTCCTGCTACCATTTCACCGCCAAATGCAATCAAATAAAAAAAATCGTTAACTTTTTCACTAACTTTGGGTTTCTCACTGAAATTATTTACAAACAGTTTGTGCAATTATGGGACAAATGGTTGTAAATGCTTCTCTGGGATCCCCTTTGTTCAGAAATAGCAGACTTATATGGCTTTGGCATTGTTTTTTGGTAATTAGAAGGCCGCTAAATGCCGCTACGCACCAAACTTGTATTATGCCCAGCAGTGACAGGGTTAATTAGGTAGCTTGTAGGGAGCTTGAAGGGGTAATTTTAGCTTTAGTGTAGAGATCAGCCTCCCACCTCACACATCCCACCCCCTGATCCCTCCCAAGCAGCTCTCTTCCCTCCCCCACCCAACAATTGTCCCCGCCATCTTAAGTACTGGCAGAAAGTCTTTTTTTTTTTTTAATTATTGGTTTAAAAAAAATAATCATATTCTGCTGTGTAGGATCCCCCCTTAGCCCCCAAGCTCCCAGATCCCCCCCAAAGAGCTCTCTAACTCTCCCCCCACTAACTATTAGCCACCATTTTGGGTACTGGCAGCTGTCTGCCAGTACCCACTTTGCACTAAAATAACTTTTTTTTTTTTTTTTTAAAAAACCTACTTTTTTCTGTAGTGTAGCTGCCCCCCTCCATACCCTACCCCCTCCCAGATCACTCCCAGATCCCCCCTCCTCTGCACCCACCACCCCCTCCCAGCAATCTCTTAATTTGGACTCCGCCTAGATCGCGGGTGTGCGCGCACCCACCCCTCACCTCCCGCACACACCCGGCATGGAGAACAGCTGGCCCGGAAGGAAGTTCCCCAGCGATGGGCTGCCCACCAGCCTCCCTGCAATGGCTCCCACCCACCAACGATCGGCACCATCGCTGGCTGATGCAGAGAGGGCCACAGAGTGGCTCTCTCTGCATCGGTGTGCCTAAAAAGGTATTGCAGTGATGCCTCAATATCGAGGCATCTCTGCAATACCTTGAAAGCAGCTGGAAGTGATCAGGATCGTTTCCAGCCGCTTGAAACCCCTGACGACGTACAGGGTACGTCGCTGGTCTTTAAAGACCAGTTTGTGTGAGACGTACCCTGTACGACATGCATCGTTAAGGGGTTAATATACATTAGTCACAAATAAGTTACATGGTATATTGAGTTTGTATCATGAAAGTAATTAAGAACTGTATGATATATAACATTATCAATAACTTGAGGTATCAAAGAAAACAAAAGCTGGGTAGCAAACGTATCATGTCAAATTTGTGGGGGGAGGAGGGGAATAACAAGTACATCTCTGATCTGGCACTAAAGGAGAATAGTTTGTAAATATAAGATGTAGTAAAAGGAGAGTAAGTCTAAACATTTTTAAAACAAATTAACATCCTTTTGACTGCAATTATTTTTCCTTAGCCAATCTGGGATTTAGTCTGCAGGCAACAAGGTTAGTCATAGTCATAAAGTTAGTATAAAGTACATTGTTTTGCAGCTGTTATTTGATAAATTAGGGACATATATGTAGCAGGGTTATCATTGAGAAGTCAGGAGGTGCATTTTAAGTTCTGAAAATAAGAAATTGCTAAAATTTCAGAGCTTAATTAAGGGGACAAAATAAGTCATGGAAATATATTGCAAAGTTGTTTCATTATGCAGAACTAAACACTTTTTATCAAAATCTCAAGGTGTTTACTGTCCCTTTAAAGAGAACAAGAGGATTATCACAGAAAAAGTTGGCATTGATAAATACAATTTATATATATAATGTACTTGCACTAAGATTTAGAGGTAGCCTTTGGTTCAGACCCCCTGATAGGTTATGTGTTTGGTATCATTATGTTTAAAAGGACATGAAACTTAACATTTTCTTTCATAATTCAGATAGAGCATACCATTTTAAACAACTCTCCAATTTACTTGTATTATCAATTTTGCTTCAATCTCTTTGTATCCTTTATTGAAAGAGCAGTAGTGCACTACTGGGAGCAAGCTGAACATGTTGGAAATCCAAATAAGAGGTATATTGTTGCTGCCACCAATCAACAGCTATCTCATGAGCCTACCTGTGTATGCTTTTCAACAAAATATACAAAGAGAACAAAGCAAATTAGATAATAGAAGAAAATGGAAAGTAGTTTAAAATTGTATGGTCTATCTGAATCATGAAAGAAATGTTTGGGTTTCATATCCCTTTAAACTACCCTATTCAAAGATGGCTAGATTACGAGTTTTGTGTTATGGCTGTGCGCAAATAGCACATGCGTAATGTTTATTGCGCACTCTTCGTAGCGTAGGTATTACAAGTCTGAAAAGAATGTCGTTACGCATCGCGTTAACATGAATACCGCGTTTATTTCACTTGCGTAATCACGGCCGTGTAATGGATTCCCCCATAGAGATCAATGGAAACAGAAAAATTAACAGATTTTTCATCTAACACTCGATATCGCGAGAACTACACATTGCTCTGTCACATTACACATACAACTTAATGGACACCAATAATAATCATGTCAAATGTACAAACAACAATCACTCAGACAACATAGCAGATTCACATTCAACAATCACAATTATTTACAACAAATACTACATAACATTTACACAAAACGAGGATTCAACAAATAAGTTTGGATCTGCATTATGGAACAAAAGAACAAGAAAAACAAATTACATACTTATACACAAACCAAACATTCTCATTGGCGATTAGGAAAGATTTTTTAAAAATAAAGATTTAGAACAGTTAACAAATACTATATGATCAAAAATTATAATTTTGATTTTGCAATACTAAATTATAATGTTATGCAAACGATCACTATGACATCATCGCATTATACAAATTCCTTAAAAACATGTGGATTTAGAAACTCAATCTGAGCATGTGCAAATTCAAACAACTACTCCACATTGCACACATACAAATCTTCAGAAAAGCACACCTGGACCTCGTTTACTTTGCAAACCGGTACATCATTAAGCATTTACATAGGGTATATAAGCACGCTCTGAACATGGCTACCTTGATTCTATTGCTTTTTCGAGACAGGTACAGGTCTAGGCGTTGGAGGTTAGAGATAGTCAGAGATAGATAGAGATAGTGAGAGAGAGTTTGTGTACGAATCTGTCTGGGTGAGTGTGCAAGTGCTGCTTTGTTTTTCATTCCTTACACATAGTTAAACATATTTTCTTTCATTTACACGCAAACACATTCAATACATACATACACTTACCAGTAAGACTACATACACACACATACACTCCATATCCCATTCCATTTAAACCTATACCCATCCTATAGTTATATTTTGTTTATTTTAGACCAACTTATTGTTTACACACCCTCATTTAGTCCTTTTTTATACGTTTGTCTGTTTATTACTACCCCTTACCCTATTTTCTAGAACCCATTCACACTTTGAGCACTTTTTACTTTTGTTTCATTATTTTGACCCCCTTTCATTTGTGCACTTTCACCTTCTGAAAAGGTATGGTGGGAAGGAAGAGTAGGGAAGAGATTAGTGACAAGATTAGGGAGGAGATTAGGCAGCAGATTAGGGATGAGATGAGGCAGGAGATTAGGGAGGAAGGGCGAGAGGTCAGGGTGGGTGGGCCAAGCCACATTGTTGAAGACAAACAAGTGGCTGGGCCCAGTGGGACAAGGCAGGAGCGCAGAGAGGGCGCAATACAGTCCGGAGAACAGAGGCTCACATCACAGGGGAAGCCCAGGCAGAGGGAGGAGAGGTATACCAGGGAGGAGAAGGAGGCCCTAATAATAGCCTATATAGAGAGGGCTAGGAGGCTGAAGGCACCGAAGACTGCCCCTTCCGCGAAGAAAAAGTTGTGGCTGGAGTTCAGGGATGCTGTCAACGCGGTGGGGGAGTTCAGGAGGGACTTAAAATCAATACAGCACCGCTACCGGGACTGCAAAAGCGAGTTTAAGAAAAAAATGTCGAGGGAGAGGCAAGCGAATACCAGGACCGGTGGCGGCCCAGAGAAGACATTTGTTTACAGCCGCTGGGAGGAAATGCTGCGTCCCAACATCTCTGAGGTGGCCCTAATCGGGATCAAAGAAGGGATCAATACTGGGAACCTGCACTTCTCATCTTCTGGTAGGGACATTTACTAATCTCTTTTCATCCACCTCAGAACTCATTTACACTCAAAATAAATTATGGATATGGCTAACGCAATTATGCTTTTTTAAACATTATTCCGAAAACGCAGTCAGAATTACTTACTGAGAAAGTTGGATTTGAAGAAAAGCTATCACATTAGTATCTAGCCTCCAGATTATGTGTACATTTAAACATATTTAAGACGCACACAAAAATACATTAATATTGACCATCTAGATATCCGAAAGGTTTTCAAACACGAAAATCGTATTGATTTCTTTTGGAAAAAATGTAATTACTAAGGCAGCCTCATTAAAACACGTTTAAATATAATATTTACATCTTTATTTGGAACTGTGCTAAAATCTCTAATTTCTTTAATTTTAAAATATACAGAGTCTGAGGCCGGTGAAGCGGAAACACAGCAGGAACATGCTTCTCCTCCACCCAGGCATGAGAGTGGTGCAGAAGGAGACAAGCCACCTCGGAGAGAACAGGAGGATACCCCTGCAGAAGATACCCCCGCAGCAGCCCCCCAAGCAGCAGCCCCCCGTGCAGCAGCTCCCCCTGACGAGAACATCCCCCCACAATGCCCAAGGTGGAGCTGATGAGGGTCTTCCTACAGGAAATGCAGGACTCCCGGAGGGAACAAAAGGCACACACACAGTTTATGACCAACGCAGTAAACACCCTGATAGAAGGACAAACAAATATTGTAAATGTTCTAAATAACATATTTCAGGTCCTCCAGGAGGTGGCAAGCAGACCATATCCAGAAATGGGAAGACAACAAGAGTCTGGACCATCAGCTCCTGGACCATCATCTCCTGTGCCTTCTCCATCTCCTACTCTGCCTGGTCAAGCCCAATCACTCACAGTACTCCTCCTACCCCTCTTCCCCAAATATCTCCAATGAGGACATGTCTGAGGAGGCATTTGACCAATCCAGAGCCTCACTGTCGTGGGAAGAAGGGAAGGAGGAAGAAGTAATTATGTTTATATATCATTGTTTTTAACTTAAAGTTAATGTGTAAAAGATAATTATGTGATGATGTTGTCTTCTTACACTTGTGGAGCACACTCTCGGCTAGATTTAGAGTTGGGCGGTAGCCGTCAAAACCAGCGTTAGAGGCTCCTAACGCTGGTTTTTACCGCCCTCTGGTATTTGGAGTCAGTCAGGAAAGGGTCTAACGCTCACTTTGCAGCCGCGACTTTTCCATACCGCAGATCCCCCTACGCCATTTGCGTATCCTATCTTTTCAATGGGATCTTTCTAACGCCAGTATTTAGAGTCTTGGCTGAAGTGAGCGTTAGAAATCTAATGACAGGGACTTCCGGCTGGAGGCGGGGAAGACAGGTAGCTGCAGGTAGAGGTAGTTACCGCTGCTCCGCGTCTCTACGTGAGGCACAGGTTTATCACCAGCTTATGCTGTTCCCTTGGCTGGACTGCCGCAGCAGCTTGGGTATTAGGATCATGGATCCTGCATAAGAAGTCCGCTCATAAAGCCTATTTGTGCAGGGTGGCTACTGCACACCATTTTCTTCAGAGGTTTTGGCATATACCTATCTGGCCGTTTCCTTAAGGGTACCTGGTTACCCGGATACATACAGACCTGTTCCTGCCGTAACTGCAGCGCTGGGAAAAAGCATTAACAGCAACTGAGCATCGCTGCGGTGTTCGAGTATAACAAGTCTGCAGAGGTCCGCAGCAGTTTTTTAGCCTACCAACCTGCTAATCAGCCAATCAAGTCTAACATCCTACCTGGTTTCTTGATGGATCACTGCAGTGTGTCGCTGGATGGGAGACCCGGAGCCGGGCAGTGAACTTGGACGCATAGGAGGCTTGTTGCACGGGAGTCGCCTTCACAGGTGTGCCTGGCCACACCTGCACCTGTTTACCTGAGTGGGTCCTCCTTTCTGCCCCAGCACGGTCGGGGTTTTGTGGTCTTCTGGTGGAGGCGCATAAGGAAGGGGTCCTGTTGCATGGGAGATCCCCCCACAGGTGTGCCCGGACGCACCAGAATCTGCTTGTTTGTATGCGCCTCTTTCTGACCCGGCGTGGTCGGGATTTGCTGATCCTATTGTTGCCGCTCGAGAGGAGACAGCTAGTCAATGGGTTGCCTGGGGCTCTGTCGATAAAGCAACTCTGAGCACAGAACAGTGAGTAGTGCGTGCCCCGCTACACTTGAAGTTTCACTTTATTTGTTAAAGATCACTGTGGGCTGTGTTCCGCTCCTGTAATCCTAGCCTGTACAGTTAAAGCTGCACGTTTGGGGTACCAGAGGTATTGGGACAAATGTTAGTGACCCAAGCGGTCTCAGAGAAAAAAGTGGCTTATCAATAGGAGGCGGTGCGGGCTATCTGTTTGGTGGAACTTTGGCTATTTTTCATGCTCGCTGGGGTTTTGCTTGTTTCCTCTTGAATAATAGCCTATACCAGCATTTAACCCCTGGTTCTGCAGCATGTATCACTAAAGTTACTTGTGATTGGAAGAGATCATTGCTGGAGGAACTTTGTGCCACATCTATACCCAGCTTTGCAGAATCTTTGCTTTGTGTGGACGTTTTAGTTCCCTGCTGCTAAAGCAAGTACCCAGTTGTGTCTATAGTTCCACCGATTTCATCACAGGGGAATCTGTTTGGCAGCAAGAACACAAGGCGTTAAAGTATTAATCATATATGTATGTTGTTTTACTTAAGGTGCTTTATAACTGGCCTATTTAAATGCTCATCCAATATGTATATGATTGAGAGTTCTATGTGAAAGCCCATATTACAAGTGCTGTTTTTTTGTTTTTCTTTCTCTCTGTTGTGAGCCTATTAACTTGATAGTCTCTTAAGTGCCAAAGCATATACTCTTATTTTTTTGAAAGCACATGTAATCATATACAAAGCTTGCATGATTTAGCAAAAGTACATTACATCAGAAGTACAAATATCTCTTAGGTAGCACCTTCTCCGTTCCCAAGGTTTTCTTCCCTCTTTTTTTTTTTTTTGTAAATTAAAATAAAGCCGCCACATGTAACAGAATGATATAAGCACTTTAGCACTTTAAGGCGTAGTTTGTTATAATCTTTTTTACTGTTAGTAATAACTATAATAGAAGCACAACCACTTTAAGAGGCACTTTGTTCTAGTTTTTTTTTGCCTTTTTAGTATTAGACTGAAACGGAGCCACTAAGAAGCATTTTGTTATAAAGTTATTTTTCTTTAGATTATTTAACAGTTAAAGTATCACGAGTATTGAAATGTAAGCACTTTAGAAAGCACTTTGATACAGTTCCTCCTTTCCCTATGTTAGTCAGGACTACAGGGAGTGCAGAATTATTAGGCAAATTAGTATTTTGACCACATCATCCTCTTTATGCATGTTGTCTTACTCCAAGCTGTATAAGCTCGAAAGCCTACTACCAATTAAGCATATTAGGTGATGTGCATCTCTGTAATGAGAAGGGGTGTGGTCTAATGACATCAACACCCTATATCAGGTGTGCATAATTATTAGGCAACTTCCTTTCCTTTGGCAAAATGGGTCAAAAGAAGGACTTGACAGGCTCAGAAAAGTCAAAAATAGTGAGATATCTTGCAGAGGGATGCAGCACTCTTAAAATTGCAAAGCTTCTGAAGCGTGATCATCGAACAATCAAGCGTTTCATTCAAAATAGTCAACAGGGTCGCAAGAAGCGTGTGGAAAAACCAAGGCACAAAATAACTGCCCATGAACTGAGAAAAGTCAAGCGTGCAGCTGCCAAGATGCCACTTGCCACCAGTTTGGCCATATTTCAGAGCTGCAACATCACTGGAGTGCCCAAAAGCACAAGGTGTGCAATACTCAGAGACATGGCCAAGGTAAGAAAGGCTGAATGACGACCACCACTGAACAAGACACACAAGCTGAAACGTCAAGACTGGGCCAAGAAATATCTCAAGACTGATTTTTCTAAGGTTTTATGGACTGATGAAATGAGAGTGAGTCTTGATGGGCCAGATGGATGGGCCCGTGGCTGGATTGGTAAAGGGCAGAGAGCTCCAGTCCGACTCAGACGCCAGCAAGGTGGAGGTGGAGTACTGGTTTGGGCTGGTATCATCAAAGATGAGCTTGTGGGGCCTTTTCTGGTTGAGGATGGAGTCAAGCTCAACTCCCAGTCCTACTGCCAGTTTCTGGAAGACACCTTCTTCAAGCAGTGGTACAGGAAGAAGTCTGCATCCTTCAAGAAAAACATGATTTTCATGCAGGACAATGCTCCATCACACGTGTCCAAGTACTCCACAGCGTGGCTGGCAAGAAAGGGTATAAAAGAAGAAAATCTAATGACATGGCCTCCTTGTTCACCTGATCTGAACCCCATTGAGAACCTGTGGTCCATCATCAAATGTGAGATTTACAAGGAGGGAAAACAGTACACCTCTCTGAACAGTGTCTGGGAGGCTGTGGTTGCTGCTGCATGCAATGTTGATGGTGAACAGATCAAAACACTGACAGAATCCATGGATGGCAGGCTTTTGAGTGTCCTTGCAAAGAAAGGTGGCTATATTGGTCACTGATTTGTTTTTGTTTTGTTTTTGAATGTCAGAAATGTATATTTGTGAATGTTGAGATGTTATATTGGTTTCACTGGTAAAAATAAATAATTGAAATGGGTATATATTTGTTTTTTGTTAAGTTGCCTAATAATTATGCACAGTAATAGTCACCTGCACACACAGATATCCCCCTAAAATAGCTAAAACTAAAAACAAACTAAAAACTACTTCCAAAAATATTCAGCTTTGATATTAATGAGTTTTTTGGGTTCATTGAGAACATGGTTGTTGTTCAATAATAAAATTAATCCTCAAAAATACAACTTGCCTAATAATTCTGCACTCCCTGTAGAATAATATAAATCTTTGGGACACAAATATTACAGAGAGTACTCTTTTGTGCTGTTAAGAATTTTACGTGTATAAATAAGGGAAACTTAAGCTTTCATTAGAGTGAGGGCAGGGACTGGAGATAGTAATAAGTTTAGGTAAGCTTGTAATAATCAATCCTGCTTAGTTTGATTACTAGTATAGGTATGTAGCACAATATCAATTGAGAGTACTATTACTTGGTAAACCCATATGGATATATGTGCAGTTAATATAGATTAATGTTTCCCTACAAAAAGTACACACTAAAGTATTATCTGTATTATAGGAATCAAAATCAAATACAATCTTAGAAATAAGCAGGCTTGTAATAATACAAAAGGATATAGGAATAGGTGAAACTTTCTTAAGAATAAGTAAGGAATAATTATAATATATTGCGTAACATGAGATATTGAACACACAGCAAGTAAGTCTTATCCAATGTAGTATTGATAGATTGTTATAATGGAGAACTTCTGCAGATATGATTATAGTTGCAAACGTAGTAATGTACCTTGAAAACTGTGAATGCGGTAAGTAAGGACAAACACTTCCGGGTTCTGTGGGCTGCGGCTGCAGCAGCAGCAGAGACACGCTGAAGCCAGCAAACAGTCAGCGTGTGACGTCACGATTCTCCGGTGCAGCAGAAATCAACATAAGGATAATATAACAGAACAAATAAGATTAACAGATAAGAGCTTCAATAACCGGTTATTCTTTATGGCAGCCACAGACTTGGTTGATAAATAATATGAGCTGATAAGTTGAAACAGGTAACGTAACTTCCCAAAATAAAGACAGTCTTGAATAAATGAAAAGTACTTGCCAAAGTAAGATGTTGCAACAGGCTGGAAATAAATATTAAATCCGTAGTAGGTAGATCTTGAATGAGGTAACTTGAGTTGCTGAAAAGTTTAGATACAATATTAACCTTCCAGGGGTATCAGAGGCTCAGTGTTACTCTGAGGAAAATAACAAAATACTAAGCAAGGTGTGTTCAGTGAACAGGTGTTTTATGAGAGTAAGTAAGATATGATTGGTTGAATTCTAATTAAGGAAACAGTACACCCAAAAGCCTGACATGACTCCCCCCTCAAACAAGCTGATCCTCAGCTTGAAGTCTGGGGCGATCTGGATATCTCCTGTGGAATTGGGAAACAAGTCGAGGAGCATTAAGATTAGATGCGGGTTCCCAAGAGTCATCTTCCTCCGAGTACCCCTTCCACCTAATTAAATATTCCAGAATACCCTTGGAAAACCTTGAGTCAAGTACTTCTTTAACTTCATAGATTTCTGAGTCTTGGATGGAAGTGGTTGGTAGTAATTGGGGTGTGTTATTTCTAGTAGGAACGTATGGTTTGAGGAGGGAAACATGGAAAGTCGGATGTATTCTCATAGATGAAGGTAAATCCAGAGTGACTGCATTCTGATTTATTACCCTAGTGATAGGGAATGGTCCACAGAATTTTTGTGTCATTTTCCTACTAGGAAGATGTAGCTTTAGGTTTTTAGTTGACAACCATACCTGGTCTCCAATTTGATATGAAGGTGGTTGTCTGTGTCTCAAATCATAATAGTGCTTTTGGGAAGTCTGAGCTTTTGAAATGTTTTCCTTGATAACCCGAAAATTGTCTAGAAGTGCATTATTCCATTCATCTACAAGAGGAGAATTGGAAGGAGAAGTACTAACTGAAGTGATGGTTGGATGGTACCCATAATTTGCGAAGAATGGAGATAATTTTGTGGATGAATTGGTTAGATTATTGTAGGAAAATTCAGCGAAGGGTAAGTATGTTATCCAATTGTCTTGCTGGTAGGAACAAAAACATCGTAGGTACTCATCTAACCATTGATTGATTCTCTCAACCTGTCCGTTTGCTTGTGGATGAAATGCAGTGGTGTATTGATGGGTTATGTTAAGAGATTGACAGAGACTTTTCCAGAATTTAGATGTGAACTGGGAACCCCTGTCAGATATCAAAACCGTTGGTACCCCATGAAGCCGAATCACATGTTGTATAAATAAGTTAGCTGTTTCTGCTGAAGTGGGAAGCTTATGAAATGGAATAAAATGCGACATTTTGGTGAAACTATCAACAACTACCATGATGGTGGTATAATTCTTTGATGGAGGTAAATCCACAATGAAGTCAACTCCTACTTGTTTCCAAGGTCTGTCAGATGTTGGAATTGATATTAAAAGTCCATAAGGTAATTTCCGCTCAGTTTTGCATACTTGACAAGTAACACAAGTCTTAATATAATCTGAAACAGTTTCCTTCAAATGAGGCCACCAATATGTCCTTGTTATAAGTTCGATGGTGCGTGATTCCCCTGGATGTCCCGCTAAGGGTGAATCATGGTGATGTTGTAAAATTTGTTGTCTCAATTCTTTAGGAATATAAATCATATTCTTGTAGTAGTATAATCCGTCCTTCAATTCCAAAGGAACCTTAGTGTCAGTAGGTGAATTTTTTGAAGAGTTCTTTATATCAGTTAGAAAGTCTGAAGTTAATCCGATGAAGCGTTCAGGAGGAATTATAGCAGTAGGATTTTCGTTAGGAATAGGTTCGGATAGTTGTCGAGAGAGTGCATCCGCTTTTCCATTTTTGTTTGCTGGGCGGTATTGGATTTGAAAGTCGAATCTTGCAAAGTAGAGACTCCACCGTACCTGTCTAGCTGATAGAGTCTTGTTATTTTGCAGGTATTGGAGGTTTTTGTGGTCAGTGTAAATTATGAAGGGCATTTTTGCACCTTCTAGTAGGTGTCTCCAAAATTCTAAAGATTTACGGATGGCGAGTAATTCTTTGTCTCCTATTGCGTAATTCCTCTCTGCTGATGTCATACTTTTTGAAAAGTAGGAGATTGGATGTAGAGGATCTTTAGGTGTTTTCTGTTGTGAAAGTACTGCCCCAATCGCAAAGTCTGACGAATCAACTTCCAATACGTATTGTAAATAAACATTAGGAAATTTGAGTATGGGTGCTTCTGTGAAAGTTTGTTTCAAGAAGTCAAATACTTTGGAATGACTTTGATTCCAATGGAATTGTTGGGTTGAACCAGTAAGTTGTGTGAGTGGTCTCACTATTGATGAAAAATTCTTTATAAATTTTCTGTAATAATTGGCAAACCCCAAAAACCTTTGGAGAGACTTCTTATCTTTAGGAGTTGGCCAATTTTTTACTGAATCAACCTTCTCGGTTTGCATTTGGATACCAGCAGGAGATATAGTGTAACCTAAGAATGAGATAGTGGTATTGTGGAATGAACACTTTTCTAATTTGGCATATAGTTTATGTGTTTGTAACCGAGCTAATACCCAACGTACATGTTTTATATGTTCTGGCAAATTGTTGGAGTAAATTAGGATGTCGTCTAAGTATACTACTAGACATATGTCTAATAAATCCCGGAAGATATCATTAATAAAGTGTTGGAACGTTGCGGGGGCATTACAGAGACCGAATGGCATCACTAGGTACTCATAGAGTCCATAGCGAGTTCTGAATGCTGTGAGCCATTCGTCTCCTTCTCTTATACGTATGAGATTGTATGCCCCACGCAAGTCCAACTTAGTAAAGATGGTAGCATTACTTAATCTTTCAATTAATTCTGGTATGAGAGGTAACGGATATCGGTTTTTTACCGTCCGTTTATTAAGCTCTCGGTAATCTATTATCGGCCTGAGGGAAGTGTCTTTGTTGGTTACAAAGAACATTCCAGCTGCTGTGGGTGAAGAAGAGGGTCTGATGAAACCCTTTCTAAGATTATCTTGTAAGTATTGTTTAAGATGTAATAACTCAGGGTGACTCAATGGATACAAATGACCAACCGGTAATGTTGCACCTGGAATTAATTCAATTGGGCAATCATAAACCCGATGAGGTGGAAGAGTTTCTGCCTCAACTTTACTAAAGACCTCTATGAAGTCCTGGTATGGTTCCGGTATTTGAATCTGTTCTAATTCTGTGTGTAGTATTTTATGATGTGGGAAGCATGTATTTTCACAGAATTTTGATTTGAAGGCAACAGTTAAAGTAGACCAATCAATATAGGGGTTATGTGTCTGAAGCCAGTATAACCCTAATACAATAGGGAAATGAGGTGATGGAATTACATCGAATGTTATATATTCAGTGTGGCCATCTTCAGTAATAACTAATATAGGTACTGTGTTGTGAGTTATAGGACTATTTGCAATTACAGAGCCATCAATAACTTTGATTGAAACTGGTGTTTTCTTTAATACAATAGGTATTTTATTTTTCAATACAGTAGATTTGTCTATAAAGTTTCCAAAGGCTCCAGAGTCAACGATGGCAGAAGTAGCCAATCTATTAAGGTCCCACTGCAAAAGGAGAGTTAGTTTGCAATAAGAAATTTGTTTATCTAGACTTTGAGTATTGTTAATATGAACAAACTTACTCTTTTTATTTTTTTGTAATGTTGGACAATTCATAACTGTATGACTGGGATTTGCACAATACATACAGAGGTGATTAGTTCTTCTTCTTATCCTTTCTTCAGGGGTTAATGGTCCACGAATAACTCCTATTTCCATGGGGGTGACATGCTCCATTGGAGGTGATTTTATGTGTGCAGAGGTGGACATAGTGGCTTTAAATGTTGGATCTGAATAACCACGTTCAGCTTTGCGTTCCCTGAGCCTCCGGTCAATTTGGGTTGAGACTTTTATTAATGCATCCAGGGTACTTGGAAGCTCTATACGTGCTAGCTCATCCTTGACAGGATCAGACAGTCCCAATCTAAATTGGTTTCTGAGCGAAACCAAACTCCATGCTGAGTCTGATGCGTACAGCTTAAATTCAGTGGTATATTCCTCCACTGTCTTTTTTCCTTGTTTTAAACTCCTCATCTTTTGTTCAGCCGTTAGTTGAATATCAGTATCTCTATATAGCTCATCCATGGCTTGAAAAAAATTTGTTAGTGAATCTAGTAGAGGGTCATTTGTTTCACACAAATGATCTGCCCAAATTCTGGGTTCAGATCTTAGAAAAGATATTGTAGACAAAACCCTTACCCTGTCAGTGGGGTAAGTTTTTGGTTTTAAATTGAAGAGCAGGTAGCAGGCATTTTTAAACTGCCTATAGGTTTTCCTATTACCATTATATAATTCTGGCAAGCTTATCTGTGGTTCAGAACTGGGGGTTTGTTGTTCTTTTACCTCCTTTATAAGCTCTCTGAGAACCTGATTTTCTAGTTGTAAGTCCAAGATAGCCTGTCCCATTTTGTCTACCTTTTGACTCAGGTTATAGACTACTTGGGGAATTTCAGCAGGTTCCATTTTCTTTTAAGGCTTAGTATTATGTAATAATCAATCCTGCTTAGTTTGATTACTAGTATAGGTATGTAGCACAATATCAATTGAGAGTACTATTACTTGGTAAACCCATATGGATATATGTGCAGTTAATATAGATTAATGTTTCCCTACAAAAAGTACACACTAAAGTATTATCTGTATTATAGGAATCAAAATCAAATACAATCTTAGAAATAAGCAGGCTTGTAATAATACAAAAGGATATAGGAATAGGTGAAACTTTCTTAAGAATAAGTAAGGAATAATTATAATATATTGCGTAACATGAGATATTGAACACACAGCAAGTAAGTCTTATCCAATGTAGTATTGATAGATTGTTATAATGGAGAACTTCTGCAGATATGATTATAGTTGCAAACGTAGTAATGTACCTTGAAAACTGTGAATGCGGTAAGTAAGGACAAACACTTCCGGGTTCTGTGGGCTGCGGCTGCAGCAGCAGCAGAGACACGCTGAAGCCAGCAAACAGTCAGCGTGTGACGTCACGATTCTCCGGTGCAGCAGAAATCAACATAAGGATAATATAACAGAACAAATAAGATTAACAGATAAGAGCTTCAATAACCGGTTATTCTTTATGGCAGCCACAGACTTGGTTGATAAATAATATGAGCTGATAAGTTGAAACAGGTAACGTAACTTCCCAAAATAAAGACAGTCTTGAATAAATGAAAAGTACTTGCCAAAGTAAGATGTTGCAACAGGCTGGAAATAAATATTAAATCCGTAGTAGGTAGATCTTGAATGAGGTAACTTGAGTTGCTGAAAAGTTTAGATACAATATTAACCTTCCAGGGGTATCAGAGGCTCAGTGTTACTCTGAGGAAAATAACAAAATACTAAGCAAGGTGTGTTCAGTGAACAGGTGTTTTATGAGAGTAAGTAAGATATGATTGGTTGAATTCTAATTAAGGAAACAGTACACCCAAAAGCCTGACAAAGCTCTACAAACTCTAAGCCACATATATAAACATACGATTATTATAGGTACTATTGGAAACATTGTTGGGGTGTTTTTTTTGTTTTTTTTTTCTCCTTTTTTCCTTCTCTCTCCCTTTTTCCTTTTTTGGGGGTCTAAGTAGGGTAATTGGCTATTGTGCCCATTAAGCGGTTCATGGATAGATATATGCTCCAAAAGGGCTCACCTTCCACTATGCCTCCTAAGTCAAAAGACAAGAAGGGGAGTAGCAGGACGCTGGACTCCAGCATTGATACGCCCCCAGAAAAAGGCCCCTCTAATCCAACAGGTAGCAATATGGCAGAATTTGCAGCCGAAGTGGCCAAAATTTTGACCCCTCAATTTGAGTCAGTTAAATCGGAAATTAGGAATGAGATTTCAAATCTTACTGTGGAAGTTAGACAGTTCTCCACAAGGTTGGAGGAAGCTGAAAACAGAATCTCTGATCTAGAGGATAGATTTAATATTCAAGAGCCTACTATAGACTCGCACAGTAAAACGATTGCAACGTTACAGGCAAAGATTGAAGATCTTGAGGATCGTTCAAGACGAAATAATTTGAAAGTGATAGGCCTTCCAGAATCACCAGAATTTCAAGACCTGATGGCCTTTGTGTCTATAACCTTACCTCAAGCCTTGCAGATTCCAGCCCCTGCTACTCCCTTTCAGATAGAGAGGGTTCATAGGATAGGGTCTCGCAGAGAACCTAATGAGGGTAATAGACCTAGACCGGTAATATTCAAATTTATTAATTTTCAAGATAAGATGTTATATCTTAAATATTACAGAAAATGTAATCCTTTTGTATTAGGCTCCCATAGATTACTAATCTTTCAAGATTTTTCAGCAGAAACCTTGTCTAAGAGAAGAGATATGTCTTTTTTTTATGGTAGACTGCAGAAGGGAAAATATAACATCAAATTGATCTATCCCGCGAAACTAGTGGTAATGAGAGAGGGTAATTCCCTCACATTAAACAATGTCATGGAAGCTGAGACTTTCTGCAGAGATGAGGGGGTACCGTAGAAGAGTAATGTTTGGAATGTGTAACTAGAAAAGATGTATTCTTGTCAAGATTGTTTTGGTTTTTGGTATTTCTGTGTGGTCTATTTTTATTTTTTTTTTCTTTTCCCTCTCTCTCGTCGCCCCAGTTCGCCAGGCATGTTCGTCTGTCGCCCCCCCACACCACCCGCATGATAAGGATAAGAGTTGATGGGATCTAAATTTAAGTTATTATCATGGAACGTGGATGGCATAACCTCCCCAATTAAAAGGAAGTCCATTATCAAATACTTGGGGAAATTTAATCCTGATTTAGTCTTGCTTCAGGAATTGCATCTTAAGCCCCAAGAAATTCCCAAACTTAAATCTAAGTGGGTTAGGGAGGTTGTTGCTGCTCCGTCCTCCTCCAGAAAGAGGGGGGTAGCTGTACTATTGAGTAAGAATTTGGAATACCACATAGAAAATACTGAAGCGGACCCTGAGGGTCGGTTTTTACTCCTGGAGATTGAGATTAATAAGATACAATATGTAATATGTAACATTTATGGGCCTAACCAAATTGACTATAATTTTTGGTCAGCCCTAACAGTGAAATTACATAGATTTATCGGACGTAACCTAATTATTGCTGGAGATCTCAATTTACTTGCAGACGCCACGCTGGATAGTCTTAAAAAAAGATCGCTTAATACCAGATGTAGGAAGGTACGGATCTTCCAAAAGTTGTGTTCGCAGCTGGGCGTAGTTGACATATGGCGGGTACAGAACCCCGATAGTCGTGTATTCACCTGTATGTCACAAGCCCAACAGGCTTTTTCCAGGATTATTATTTTCTTATCTCAGACTCTCTCCTTAGCTGGAACTGGCTCCCTAGAATTGAGGATATTATAATTTCTGACCACGCTGTCATCTTGTTGACGTGTAACCCGGCTTTAAGGAACCAAGCTGGTAACCACATTTTTTTTCCTAAATACTTAAGCAATAACATTAGTTTTCAAAACTGGTTACGATTGAAGTGGGTGGATTATTGTAAGAATAATGAAAGCTATTCGGATAAAATTGAGGTGTTCTGGGAGGCATCTAAAGCTGTCCTTCGGGGGGAGATAAAATCTTATACGGCTTTCCGGAAGAAGAAATGTAGCCAGGTTGGTAGGCAGTTGGCTAACCAAGTCAGAAACGCCTACAGAGCGTATATTAACAATCCCTCTACACACTGGGGAAGATATGTAAGGGTGAAGTCACTACGCAAAATACATATCAAGCAAAATTGTGCCCAGGAAGATCTTAGACTTAAAGCTATGTATGGTGGTCATACAGGGAGATCGGCTAAGTTTTTAGCTAGATTAGCTAAATCTTCTCCAAGACACGCAATCTCTGCTATTAAACAGGGCACAACCAGGTTTACTAAGCATTCTGACATCGAAAGAGTGTTTTTTTAATTTTTCCAAGATCTGTATAAGTTAGAGTCTTCAAATTTAACAAAAAAAAGAGAATTTTGGGACAGGATTAAGGTTCCGAAATTATCAGCGGAAGCAAGGGATATTATCAATGCCCCCATTACTAATGAGGAGATTGTATCAGCAATTAAACATGCCAAACCTAACAAAGCAGCGGGACCGGATACATTCTCAGTCGAATTTTACAGAATTCTAGAACCGCAGGTGGTACCAATATTGAATAAGTTGTATAACTTATATTTTCTTGGAAATTCTAGATGCTCGCAGTATTTTGCTGCTGCAAATATTTCACTAATTCTCAAAAAGGGCAAGGATCCTGAACTACCTAGCTCCTACAGACCGATATCAGTCCTTAACACCGACTATAAGCTTCTAGCAGCTATTTTAGCCAACCGCCTGAAATTATGTATAGGAGATCTAATTCACGAGAATCAATCAGGTTTTATGCCAGGTCGGAACCCGGTGAGAAACATGCGGAAATTGCTAATACTTATCGAGTCTTATTGGAACAGATATGTGACTTCTAACCACTGCAAGAGTGTAGACAAAGCCATCTTAACAGTCGATGCAGAGAAGGCTTTTGATCGGGTCAGCTGGGATCATTTGTTCTTCTCCCCAGATCAGTTCGGTCTGTCAGGGCGGTTTAATGACTACATCCGACTAATTTATAGCGCCCCTACATCAGCGGTGGTAGTTAACAATGTTATATCTCAACGATTTACTATGAACAGAGGAACTAGGCAGGGCTGTCCACTCTCCCCCCTTTTATTTAACATCAGTTTAGAGCCCCTGGCTATATTATTGCGCCAGGAGTTGGCGGGTATCTCATTGGCAGGCGAGAAATTAGTCCTGCTTCTTTATGCGGATGATCTGCTTCTATTCATCTCTAACCTTAGGACTACATTACCAATCTTGCAAGGTATTATCCAAGATTTTGGCGAGGTCTCAGGATATAAGATAAATACCACAAAGTCAGAACTAATGTGGTTGTATAAAAAACCTACACTCAATATTGAGCACCCGTTTTTGGAAGTTTCACACGTTTCATACTTAGGCCTACGATTATCGAGTAATCCGACGGAGTGGTACAACGCAAATTATGCATACTCCTTGGAACAATGCTGTAAAACACTAGAGGATTGGATATCGTTACCTATTTCTCTTTCGGCTTGAGTGATATTGATTAAGACAGTTATTTTTCCTAAACTTTTATACATCTTACAAAACATCCCGTTATTTTTGCATAAGAAGGACATCGCGAAGTATAATAAAGCCTGTTCAAGATTTTTATGGAAAGGGTCCAGACCACGGATCGCATGCCGTCGACTTATGAATAGTAGGTTAGCAGCGGGTCTGGCTCTTCCCAATATTCAGGTTTACAATCTAGCTTGTATCACTAGATTTGCGATGGATTGGTTAACGGAAAAAGAACAAATTTCCTCCTATATCTGGGAATCAAGGTTGGTGGCTCCCTTTTATTTAAAGGCTTTACTGCATTGCCCATTGACCTCACTCCCCTCAAACATATTCCACTTATTTATGTTTAGGAATGTCATAGTGGCATGGCAGAAATTATGCGCCGACCTAGATTGCCCAACACATGTTTCATACTATCTACCTATTTGTGGTAACCCCAACTTTACTCCTGGGCTATCAAATCAGGTCTTTAAGGTATGGGAACAAAAAGGTCTGAAACTTATTGGTCAGATCCTGGGAACTACAGGACTCCCAATAACCTTTGCGGAACTTGCAGATAGCTATGATTTAGGGGCTCGTGAGTTTTATGCATATCTGCAAGTCAGGCATTATATTCGAGAGTTACTCCAAAGCTATGGAAAGATTTGGTCATTAGGTGATCTACAGGATAGGATAAACAACTACGCGTCAGGAGTGTACGCAATTTCATCATTATACTTACTCATAATGCAAAAATCTTCCAGTGTACAGGTCAGCGATATGATAGCAAAATGGTCTTCCCACTTTCCGGATATAGACGATCAGACTATTATCGGTAGTTACAAAGTAGCACAACAAAGCTGGGTTCCAACGCTGTGGAGAGAGTCTCAGATCAAAATTGGCCTTCAGAGGTATTTAACACCTGGACTGTTATCCAAATGGTATAAAACATGTATCCCCTGTTCTAGATGTTCTGCAATAGATGCTGATTTATTTCATTGTCTTTGGGCTTGTCCTAAAATTTTTCAATATTGGATGAAGATAACATATTGGATGAATACAAGTCTACAGTTGGACTATGTATTGAAGCCCATTGAGATTTTTTTTTCTGACGAGATACCAAGGTATAGCAAAAAACCATAGTCTTATAAACACAATTATATTCACGGGACGTAATCTTATCCTTAAGCTATGGAAGGCACGTGAAGCACCCAAGATATCTCATTTTAAAAAGGCCTTATTGAGTCAGTTTACTACAGAACAATTTAATATACCCTACCCGCTAGGAGAACACTTACCTATTTTTTTTAAGAAATGGGAGGACTTTGTTATATCACTGCCTTTGGCTTGCCAAAGGAAAGTGATAAAACCATTTCGTGAATCTGAGTTTATCCTGACAAACATTTATTCAGGCCGTTTCCCTGGAAGTTGGGTTGAGGACATAGAGTGAGTGCTCGGGGGAGGACGGGGACATGTGTGGCCGGGGCAGACCGTGAGAGTTTTCTCTTTCTTTTTTTTGTTGTTTTTGTTTTGTGTGTTTATTGATTTATGAGTTTTAAACTCTTATTGTTTATGGAATAAGGAAAGGTCCAAATTAAAAGGGGAAAGCTAAAAGATAGTATCTTTCGACTTTGGATCACATGAGTTTGATGCACTTGCATTGGTTGAATTGAAGTGATTATATACTAACCTGTGGTTTAGGCGCGTTGTCTTTTCATACTTGTATTTATTGTATGTTACTACATAAGATTTTAACTGGTTTTTTTTTTTTTTTTTTGTATGTAATAAATAAATATTGGAGAAAGAATAAAAAAAAAAAAAAAAAAAAAAAAAAAAAAATCTAACGACAAAACTCCAGCCGCAGAAAAAAGTCAGTAGTTAAGAGCTTTCTGGGCTAACGCCGGTTTATAAAGCTCTTAACTACTGTGCTCTAAAGTACACTAACACCCATAAACTACCTATGTACCCCTAAACCGAGGTCCCCCCACATCGCTGCAACTCTAATTAAATTTTTTAACCCCTAATCTGCCGTCCGCACACCGCCGCCACCTACATTATCCCTATGTACCCCTAATCTGCTGCCCCTAATACCGCCGACCCCTACATAATATTTATTAACCCCTAATCTGCCGCCCCCAACGTTGCCGTCACCTACCTACACTTATTAACCCCTAATCTGCCAACCGAACCGCACCGCTACTATAATAAATGTATTAACCACTAATCCGCCTCACTCCCGCCTCAATAACCCTATAATAAATAGTATTAACCCCTAATCTGCCCTCCCTAACATCGCCGACACCTAACTTCAAACATTAACCCCTAATCTGCCGACCAGAGCTCACCGCTATTCTAATAAATGTTTTAACCCCTAAAGCTAAGTCTAACCCTAACCCTAACAGCCCCCTAAGTTAAATATAATTTTTATCTAACAAAATAAATTAACTCTTATTAAATAAATGAATCCTATTTAAAACTAAATACTTACCTGTAAAATAAACCCTAATATAGCTACAATATAAATTATAATCATATTGTAGCTATTTTAGGATTAATATTTATTTTACAGGCAACTTTGTATTTATTTTAACCAGGTACAATAGCTATTAAATAGTTAATAACTATTTAATAGTTACCTAGTTAAAATAATTACAAAATTACCTTTAAAATAAATCCTAACCTAAGTTACAATTAAACCTAACACTACACTATAAATAAATTAATTAAATAAAATACCTACAATTATCTACAATTAAACCTAACACTACACTATCAATAAATTAATTAAATACAATACCTACAAATAACTACAATTAAATAAACTAACTAAAGTACAAAAAATAAAAAAGAACTAAGTTACAAAAAATAAAAAAATATTTACAAACATTAGAAAAATATTACAATTTTAAACTAATTACACCTACTCTAAGCCCCCTAATAAAATAACAAAGACCCCCAAAATAAAAAAATGCCCTACCCTATTCTAAATTTAAAAAGTTCAAAGCTCTTTTACCTTACCAGCCCTGAAAAGGGCCATTTGCGGGGCATGCCCCAAATAATTCAGCTCTTTTGCCTGTAAAAAAACCCATACAATACCCCCCCCCCAACATTACAACCCACCACCCACATACCCCTAATCTAACCCAAACCCCCCTTAAATAAACCTAACACTAAGCCCCTGAAGATCTTCCTACCTTATCTTCACCATGCCAGGTTCACCGATCGCTCCAGGCTCCGAAATCTTCATCCAAGCCCAAGCGGGGGCTGGCGATCCATAATCCGGCTGAAATCTTCTATCAAGCGGCGGCTGAAGAGGTCCAGAAGAGGCTCCAAAGTCTTCATCCTATCCGGGAAGAAGAGGAGATCCGGACCGGCAACCATCGTGATCCAAGCGGCATCTTCTATCTTCATCCGATGATGAACGGCTCCATCTTGAAGACCTCCAGTGCGGATCAATCTTCTTCTTCCAACGTCCAACTGAAGAATGAAGGTTCCTTTAAGGGACGTCATCCAAGATGGCGTCCCTCGAATTCCGATTGGCTGATAGGATTCTATCAGCCAATCGGAATTAAGGTAGGAAAATTCTGATTGGCTGATGAAATCAGCCAATCAGAATCAAAATCAATCCGATTGGCTGATCCAATCAGCCAATCAGATTGAGCTCGCATTCTATTGGCTGTTCCGATCAGCCAATCGGAATTCGAGGGACGCCATCTTGTAACTTAGTTCTTTTTTATTTTTTGTACTTTAGTTAGTTTATTTAATTGTATTTATTTGTAGGTATTGTATTTAATTAATTTATTGATAGTGTAGTGTTAGGTTTAATTGTAGATAATTGTAGGTATTTTATTTAATTAATTTATTGATAGTGTAGTGTTAGGTTTAATTGTAGATAATTGTAGGTATTTTATTTAATTAATTTATTGATAGTGTAGTGTTAGGTTTAATTGTAACTTAGGTTAGGATTTATTTTACAGGTAATTTTGTAATTATTTTAACTAGGTAACTATTAAATAGTTATTAACTATTTAATAGCTATTGTACCTGGTTAAAATAAATACAAAGTTGCCTGTAAAATAAATATTAATCCTAAAATAGCTACAATATGATTATAATTTATATTGTAGCTATATTAGGGTTTATTTTACAGGTAAGTATTTAGTTTTAAATAGGATTAATTTATTTAATAAGAGTTAATTTATTTTGTTAGATAAAAATTATATTTAACTTAGGGGGTGTTAGGGTTAGACTTAGCTTTAGGAGTTAAAAAATTTATTAGAATAGCGGTGAGCTCCGGTCGGCAGATTAGGGGTTAATGTTTGAAGTTAGGTGTCGGCGATGTTAGGGAGGGCAGATTAGGGGTTAATACTATTTATTATAGGGTTATTGAGGCGGGAGTGAGGCGGATTAGGGGTTAATACATTTATTATAGTAGCGGTGTGGTTCGGTCAGCAGATTAGGGGTTAATAAGTGTAGGTAGGTGGCGGCGACGTTGGGGGCGGCAGATTAGGAGTTAATAAATATTATGTAGGGGTCGGCGGTATTAGGGGCAGCAGATTAGGGGTACATAGGGATAATGTAGGTGGCGTCAGTGTGTGGACGGCAGATTAGGGGTTAAAAAAAACATAATTTATGCTTACCTGATAAATTTATTTCTCTTGTAGTGTATCCAGTCCACGGATCATCCATTACTTGTGGGATATTCTCCTTCCCAACAGGAAGTTGCAAGAGGATCACCCACAGCAGAGCTGCTATATAGCTCCTCCCCTCACTGCCATATCCAGTCATTCGACCGAAACAAGACGAGAAAGGAGAAACCATAGGGTGCAGTGGTGACTGTAGTTTAATTAAAATTTAGACCTGCCTTAAAAGGACAGGGCGGGCCGTGGACTGTATACACTACAAGAGAAATAAATTTATCAGGTAAGCATAAATTATGTTTTCTCTTGTTAAGTGTATCCAGTCCACGGATCATCCATTACTTGTGGGATACCAATACCAAAGCTAAAGTACACGGATGATGGGAGGGACAAGGCAGGAACTTAAACGGAAGGAACCACTGCCTGTAGAACCTTTCTCCAAAAAACAGCCTCCGAAGAAGCAAAAGTGTCAAATTTGTAAAATTTTGAAAAGGTGTGAAGCGAAGACCAAGTCGCAGCCTTGCAAATCTGTTCAACAGAGGCCTCATTTTTAAAGGCCAAGGTGGAAGCCACAGCTCTAGTAGAATGAGCTGTAATCCTTTCAGGGGGCTGCTGTCCAGCAGTCTCATAGGCTAAGCGTATTATGCTCCGAAGCCAAAAGGAGAGAGAGAGGTTGCTTTTTGACCTCTCCTCTGTCCAGAGTAAACGACAAACAGGGCATATGTTTGCCGAAAATCTTTAGTAGCCTGTAAGTAAAACTTCAAGGCACGGACTACGTCCAGATTATGCAAAAGACGTTCCTTCTTTAAAGAAGGATTAGGACACAATGATGGAACAACAATCTCTTGATTGATATTCCTGTTAGAAACCACCTTAGGTAAAAACCCAGGTTTGGTACGCAGAACTACCTTGTCTGAATGAAAAATCAGATAAGGAGAATCACAATGTAAGGCAGATAACTCAGAGACTCTTCGAGCCGAGGAAATAGCCATCAAAAACAGAACTTTCCAAGATAAAAGTTTAATATCAATGGAATGAAGGGGTTCAAACGGAACTCCCTGAAGAACTTTAAGAACCAAGTTTAAGCTCCACGGGGGAGCAACAGTTTTAAACACAGGCTTAATCCTAACCAAAGCCTGACAAAATGCCTGGACGTCTGGAACTTCTGCCAGACGCTTGTGCAAAAGAATAGACAGAGCAGAGATCTGTCCTTTTAAAGAACTAACTGATAAGCCTTTGTCCAAACCCTCTTGGAGAAAGGACAATATCCTAGGAATCCTAACCTAACTCCATGAGTAACTCTTGGATTCACACCAATAAAGATATTTACGCCATATCTTATGGTAGATTTTCCTGGTGACAGGCTTCCGAGCCTGTATTAAGGTATCAATGACTGACTCAGAGAAGCCACGCCTTGATAGAATCAAGCGTTCAATCTCCATGCAGTCAGTCTCAGAGAAAGTAGATTTGGATGATTGAAAGGACCTTGTAGTAGAAGGTCCTGCCTCAGAGGCAGAGTCCATGGTGGAAGAGATGACATGTCCACTAGGTCTGCATACCAGGTCCTGCGTGGCCACGCAGGCGCTATCGGAATCACTGATGCTCTCTCCTGTTTGATTTTGGCAATCAGTCGAGGGAGCAGAGGAAACGGTGGAAACACATAGACCAGGTTGAAGAACCAAGGAGCTGCTAGAGCATCTATCAGCGTTGCTCCCGGGTCCCTGGACCTGGATCCGTAACAAGGAAGCTTGGCGTTTTGGCGAGACACCATGAGATCCAGTTCTGGTTTGCCCCAACGATGGATCAGTTGAGCAAACACCTCTAGTAGAATGAGCTGTAATCCTTTCAGGGGGCTGCTGTCCAGCAGTCTCATAGGCTAAGCGTATTATGCTCCGAAGCCAAAAGGAGAGAGAGAGGTTGCTTTTTGACCTCTCCTCTGTCCAGAGTAAACGACAAACAGGGCAGATGTTTGCCGAAAATCTTTAGTAGCCTGTAAGTAAAACTTCAAGGCACGGACTACGTCCAGATTATGCAAAAGACGTTCCTTCTTTAAAGAAGGATTAGGATACAATGATGGAACAACAATCTCTTGATTGATATTCCTGTTAGAAACCACCTTAGGTAAAAACCCAGGTTTGGTACGCAGAACTACCTTGTCTGAATGAAAAATCAGATAAGGAGAATCACAATGTAAGGCAGATAACTCAGAGACTCTTCGAGCCGAGGAAATAGCCATCAAAAACAGAACTTTCCAAGATAAAAGTTTAATATCAATGGAATGAAGGGGTTCAAACGGAACTCCCTGAAGAACTTTAAGAACCAAGTTTAAGCTCCACGGGGGAGCAACAGTTTTAAACACAGGCTTAATCCTAACCAAAGCCTGACAAAATGCCTGGACGTCTGGAACTTCTGCCAGACGCTTGTGCAAAAGAATAGACAGAGCAGAGATCTGTCCTTTTAAAGAACTAGCTGATAAGCCTTTGTCCAAACCCTCTTGGAGAAAGGACAATATCCTAGGAATCCTAACCTAACTCCATGAGTAACTCTTGGATTCACACCAATAAAGATATTTACGCCATATCTTATGGTAGATTTTCCTGGTGACAGGCTTCCGAGCCTGTATTAAGGTATCAATGACTGACTCAGAGAAGCCACGCCTTGATAGAATCAAGCGTTCAATCTCCATGCAGTCAGTCTCAGAGAAAGTAGATTTGGATGATTGAAAGGACCTTGTATTAGAAGGTCCTGCCTCAGAGGCAGAGTCCATGGTGGAAGAGATGACATGTCCACTAGGTCTGCATACCAGGTCCTGCGTGGCCACGCAGGCACTATCGGAATCACTGATGCTCTCTCCTGTTTGATTTTGGCAATCAGTCGAGGGAGCAGAGGAAACGGTGGAAACACATAGACCAGGTTGAAGAACCAAGGAGCTGCTAGAGCATCTATCAGCGTTGCTCCCGGGTCCCTGGACCTGGATCCGTAACAAGGAAGCTTGGCGTTTTGGCGAGACACCATGAGATCCAGTTCTGGTTTGCCCCAACGATGGATCAGTTGAGCAAACACCTCTGCATGGAGTTCCCACTCCCCCGGATGAAAAGTCTGACGACTTAGAAAATCCGCCTCCCAGTTCTCTATGCCTGGGATGTGGATCGCTGACAGGTGGCAAGAGTGAGACTCTGCCCAGCGAATTATCTTTGAGACTTCTAACATCGCTAGGGAACTCCTGGTTCCCCCTTGATGGTTGATGTAAGCCACAGTCGTGATGTTGTCTGACTGAAATCTGATGAACCTCAGTGTTGCTAACTGAGGCCAAGCTAGAAGAGCATTGAATATTGCTCTTAACTCCAGAATATTTATTGGGAGGAGTTTCTCCTCCTGAGTCCACGATCCCTGAGCCTTCAGGGAGTTCCAGACTGCGCCCCAACCTAGAAGGCTGGCATCTGTTTTTACAATCGTCCAATCTGGCCTGCAAAAGGTCATACCCTTGGACAGATGGACCCGAGAAAGCCACCAGAGAAGAGAATCTCTGGTCTCTTGATCCAGATTTAGTAGAGGGGACAAATCTGAGTAATCCCCATTCCACTGACTTAGCATGCATAATTGCAGCGGTCTGAGATGCAGGCGCGCAAATGGCACTATGTCCATTGCCGCTACCATTAAGCCGATTACTTCCATGCACTGAGCCACTGACGGGCGTGGAATGGAATGAAGGACACAGCAAGCATTTAGAAGTTTTGATAACCTGGACTCCGTCAGGTAAATTTTCATCTCTACAGGAGACTCTTGTGAGTGGTGATAGAGAACTCTTTTCCACGTTCACTTTCCACCCATGCGACCTTAGAAATGCCAGAACTATCTCTGTATGAGACTTGGCAATTTGAAAGCTTGACGCCTGTATCAGGATGTCGTCTAGATACGGAGCCACCGCTATGCCTCGCGGTCTTAGAACCGCCAGAAGTGAGCCCAGAACCTTTGTAAAAATTCTCGGGGCAGTGGCCAACCCGAAGGGAAGAGCTACAAATTGGTAATGCCTGTCTAGAAAGGCAAACCTTAGGAACCGATGATGATCTTTGTGAATCGGTATGTGAAGGTAGGCATCCTTTAAGTCCACTGTGGTCATGTACTGACCCTCTTGGATCATGGGTAGGATGGTCCGAATAGTTTCCATTTTGAATGATGGAACTCTGAGGAATTTGATTAAGATCTTTAGATCCAAGATTGGTCTGAAGGTTCCCTCTTTCTTGGGAACCACAAACAGATTTTAATAAAATCCCTGTCCTTGTTCCGTCCGCGGAACTGGATGGATCACTCCCATTACCAGGAGGTCTTGCACACAGCTTAGGAATGCCTCTTTCTTTATCTAGTTTGATGATAACCTTGAAAGATGAAATCTCCCTTGTGGAGGAGAAGCTTTGAAGTCCAGAAGATATCCCTGAGATATGATCTCCAACGCCCAGGGATCCTGAACATCTCTTGCCCACGCCTGGGCAAAGAGAGAAAGTCTGCCCCCCACTAGATCCGTTTCCGGATAGGGGGCCGTTCCTTCATGCTGTCTTGGGGGCAGCAGCAGGCTTTCTGGCCTGCTTGCCCTTGTTCCAGGACTGGTTAGGTTTCCAGGCCTGTCTGGAATGAGCAACAGTTCCCTCTTGTTTTGAAGCGGAGGAAGTTGATGCTGCTCCTGCCTTGAAATTTCGAAAGGCACGAAAATTAGACTGTTTGGCCTTTGATTTGGCCCTGTCCTGAGGAAGGGTATGACCCTTGCCTCCAGTAATGTCAGCAATAATTTCCTTCAAGCCAGGCCCGAATAAAGTCTGCCCCTTGAAAGGAATGTTGAGTAATTTAGACTTTGAAGTCACGTCAGCTGACCAGGATTTAAGCCATAGCGCCCTACGCGCCTGGATGGCGAATCCGGAATTCTTAGCCGTTAGTTTAGTCAAATGAACAATGGCATCAGAAACAAATGAGTTAGCTAGCTTAAGCGTTCTAAGCTTGTCAATAATTTCATTCAATGGAGCTGTCTGGATGGCCTCTTCCAGGGCCTCAAACCAGAATGCCGCAGCAGCAGTGACAGGCGCAATGCATGCAAGGGGCTGTAAAATAAAACCTTGTTGAATAAACATTTTCTTAAGGTAACCCTCCAATTTTTTATCCATTGGATCTGAAAAAGCACAACTGTCCTCAACCGGGATAGTGGTACGCTTTGCTAAAGTAGAAACTGCTCCCTCCACCTTAGGGACCGTCTGCCATAAGTCCCGTGTAGTGGCGTCTATTGGAAAAAAAATTCTAAATATAGGAGGTGGGGAAAAGGGCACACCGGGTCTATGCCACTCCTTGCTAATAATTTCTGTAAGCCTTTTAGGTATAGGAAAAACGTCAGTACATACCGGCACCGCATAGTATCTATCCAGCCTACACAATTTCTCTGGAATTGCAACTGTGTTACAGTCATTCAGAGCAGCTAATACCTCCCCAAGCAATACACGGAGGTTCTCAAGCTTAAATTTAAAATTAGAAATCTCTGAATCAGGTTTCCCCGAGTCAGAGATGTCACCCACAGACTGAAGCTCTCCGTCCTCATGTTCTGCATACTGTGACGCAGTATCAGACATGGCTCTAACAGCATTTGCGCGCTTTGTATCTCTCCTAACCCCAGAGCTATCGCGCTTGCCTCTTAATTCAGGCAATCTAGATAATACCTCTGACAGGGTATTATTCATGATTGCAGCCATTTCCTGCAAGGTAATAGCTATGGGCGTCCCTGATGTAATTGGCGCCATATTAGCGTGCGTCCCCTGAGCGGGAGGCGAAGGGTCTGACACGTGGGGAGAGTTAGTCGGCATAACTTCCCCCTCGACAGAACCCTCTGGTGATAATTCTTTTATAGATAAAGACTGATCTTTACTGTTTAAGGTGAAATCAATACATTTAGTACACATTCTCCTATGGGGCTCCACCATGGCTTTCAAACATAATGAACAAGTAGGTTCCTCTGTGTCAGACATGTTTAAACAGACTAGCAATGAGACTAGCAAGCTTGGAAAACACTTTAAAACAAGTTTACAAGCAATATAAAAAACGTTACTGCGCCTTTAAGAAACACAAATTTTCCCAAATTTTGAAATAACAGTGAAAAAATGCAGTTACACTAACTAAATTTTTACAGTGTATGTAATAAGTTAGCAGAGCATTGCACCCACTTGCAAATGGATGATTAACCCCTTAATACCAAAAACGGAATAACAAATGACAAAAACGTTTTTTAAACAGTCACAACAACTGCCACAGCTCTACTGTGGCTTTTTACCTCCCTCAATACGACTTTTGAAGCCTTTTGAGCACTTCAGAGAAGTCCTGGATCATGCAGGAAGATTTCTAGGCAAAATTCAAGCCAGCCATGTGGAAAAAACTAGGCCCCAATAAGTTTTATCACCAAACATGTGTAAAAAACGATTAAACATGCCAGCAAACGTTTTAAAATACACTTTTATAAGAGTATGTATCTCTATTAATAAGCCTGATACCAGTCGCTATCACTGCATTTAAGGCTTTACTTACATTACTTCGGTATCAGCAGCATTTTCTAGCAAATTCCATCCCTAGAAAAATATTTTAACTGCACATACCTTATTGCAGGAAAACCTGCACGCTATTCCCCCTCTGAAGTTACCTCACTCCTCAGAATATGTGAGAACAGCAAAGGATCTTAGTTACTTCTGCTAAGATCATAGAAAACGCAGGCAGATTCTTCTTCTAAATACTGCCTGAGATAAACAGTACACTCCGGTACCATTTAAAAATAACAAACTTTTGATTGAAGAAATAAACTAAGTATAAAACACCACAGTCCTCTTACGACCTCCATCTTAGTTGAGAGTTGCAAGAGAATGACTGGATATGGCAGTGAAGGGAGGAGCTATATAGCAGCTCTGCTGTGGGTGATCCTCTTGCAGCTACCTGTTGGGAAGGAGAATATCCCACAAGTAATGGATGATCCGTGGACTGGATACACTTAACAAGAGAAAATATGCAGGTGTCAGCGATAGCGGGGGCGGCAGAATAGGGGTTAATAAGTGTAAGGTTAGGGGTGTTTAGACTCGGGGTACATGTTAGAGTGTTAGGTGCAGACGTAGGAAGTGTTTCCCCATAGAAAACAATGGGGCTGCGTTAGGAGCTGAACGCTGCTTTTTTGCAGGTGTTAGGTTTTTTTTCAGCTCAAATGGCCCCATTGTTTTCTATGGTGGAATCGTGCACGAGCACGTTTTTGAAGCTGGCCGCGTCCGTAAGCATTGCTGGAATTTAGAGTTGCAGTGGCGGTAAATATGGTCTACGCTCCCTTTTTTGGAGCCTAACGCAGCCATTCTGTGAACTCTAAATACCAGTGGTATTTAAAAGGTGCGGGGGAAAAAAAGCATGCGTAGCTAACGCACCCCTTTGGCCGCAGAACTCTAAATCTAGGCCTAAGTATTTAATAGGCTTCTATGGGACTGGGTCCATGGAGGCGGATTGTTTGCAGAGTGTTTTACAAGTGTGTTGAGACAACATCATCACATGCTGTCCTTGTTAATTAGATTGATTTGCTTTTGTGATGTGATGTCCAAACATGTTCTCCTAATACAAACCAATGACCATTACAATTATACATGATAGCATATCACCGTGTTGATGCAAACAACATAGCTTAAACAAGAACATATGCTAACATATACTAATCCTTGTGGCTCATTGGTATATCTACATGTGCTTGTTAAATAAAGCAAATATTGTATTTTTTTTTTTAAAAAAAGCCTGTATGCCATTTTTTTTCGATAAGTGTTTTACTTATTTTGGAAATCTATTTCATTTAAAGGTGCATGAAAGCAGAAAATTCTCTTTCATGATTTTGACAGAGCATAACTTTTAAAAAACATTCATGTTTACTTATATTATTTAATTTGCTTCATTATCTTGTTATCCTTTGCTAAATGGTTTATCTAGGAAAGCTCAGGAGCAGCAAAGAACCTAGCTTCTATCTGCTGATTGGTGGCTGCATATATATACTGATTGTCATTGCCTCACCCATGTTTTCACTTAGAAACCAGGGGCGCAATCCGATATACGGCGTAGGTTTCGGCGCAAGCGAGGGAACCCGCGCCGCCCGTCATTTCACCTCGCACATCGGGGTATTACATATACCCCGCCGGCAGTTCCTAAAGTGTTGTAAGTCTGATAAACTAGCGATGTCCAGAAATGAGTGTAACTACAAATTTCTGGAGTCGCTAGTGACTTATGGCACTTTAGAAACTGCCGGCGCCTAAGAAAACTAACTAAAATTTTAAATATCCTGTAACTGTCTAACACGCCTCCCAAAAAAAAGCCCGACACTTATACCCCTATATCCGCAATCCCCCCTCTCACTCCTAATAATAAATTTATTAACCCCTAAACCGCCATAGCCCACACCACAATAAACCTATTCTAGTATTAACCCCTAAACCGCCATAGCCCACATAGCCTATTAAATCTATTAACCCCTAATCTGCCGCCGCCAACGTCACTGCTACTACAATAAAGTTATTAACCCCTAAACCTAAGTCTAACCCTAACACCCCCCCTAACTTAATTATTATTTAAATAAATCTAAATAAAATTACTATTATTATCTAAAGTATTCCTATTTAAAACTAAATACTTACCTATAAAATAAACCCTAAGATAGCTACAATATAATTAATAATTACATTGTAGCTATTTTAGGATTTATTTTTATTTTACAGGCAACTTTGTATTTATTTTAACTAGGTACAATAGCTATTAAAATAGTTAATAACTATTTAATAACTACCTAGTTAAAATAATTACAAAATTACATGTAAAATAAAACCTAACCTAAGTTACAATTACACCTAACACTGCACTATCATTCAATTAATTAAATAAATTAACTACAATTAGCTAAAATTAAATACAATTAAATAAACTATAGTACCAAAAAAACACACTAAATTACAGAAAATGAAGTTTAAACTAATTACACCTAATCTAAGCCCCCTAATAAAATAAAAAAGCCCCCCCAAATAATAAACTGCCCTACCCTATACTAAATTACAAATAGCCCTTAAAAGGGCTTTTTGCGGGGCATTGCCCCAAAGTAATCAGCTCTTTTACCTGTAAAAAAAAGTACAACCCCCCCCAACATTACAACCCACTACCCATACACCCCTACTCTAAAACCCACCCAATCCCCCCTTAATAAAACCTAACACTACCCCCTTGAAGATCACCCTACCTTGAGCCGTCTTCACCCAGCCGGGCACAAGTGGTCATCCGATCCGGGCAGAAGTCTTCATCCGATGGGGCAGAAGAGGACATCCAGACCGGCAGAAGTCTTCATCCTATCCGGGCAGAAGAGGACATCCGGACCGGCAGAAGGCTTCATCCAAGCTGCATCTTCTATCTTCTTCCATCCGACGAGGAGCGACTCCATTTTGAAGACATCCGGCGCGGAGCATCCTTCCTGCACAACGGACTAACGACGAATGATGGTTCCTTTAAATGACGTCATCCAAGATGGCGTCCCTCGAATCCCGATTGGCTGATAGGATTCTATCAGCCAATCGGAATTAAGGTAGGAAAAATCTGATTGGTTGATTTAATCAGCCAATTTGAAGTTCAATCCGATTGGCTGATTGGATCAGCCAATAGAATGCGAGGTCAATTCTATTGGCTGATCCAATCAGCCAATCGGATTGAACTTCAATCCGATTGGCTGATTAAATCAACCAATCAGATTTTTCCTACCTTAATTCCGATTGGCTGATAGGATTCTATCAGCCAATCGGAATTAAGGTAGGAAAAATCTGATTGGTTGATTTAATCAGCCAATCGGATTGAAGTTCAATCCGATTGGCTGATTGGATCAGCCAATAGAATTGACCTCGCATTCTATTGGCTGATCCAATCAGCCAATCGGATTGAACTTCAAATTGGCTGATTAAATCAACCAATCAGATTTTTCCTACCTTAATTCCGATTGGCTGATAGAATCCTATCAGCCAATCGGGATTCGAGGGACGCCATCTTGGATGACGTCATTTAAAGGAACCATCATTCGTCGTTAGTCCGTCGTGCAGGAAGGATGCTCCGCGCCGGATGTCTTCAAAATGGAGTTGCTCCTCGTCGGATGGAAGAAGATAGAAGATGCCGCTTGGATGAAGCCTTCTGCCGGTCCTGCCCGGATCGGATGACCACTTGTGCCCGGCTGGGTGAAGACAGGTCAAGGTAGGGTGATCTTCAATGGGGTAGTGTTAGGTTTTTTTAAGGGCGGATTGGGTGGGTTTTAGAGTAGGGGTGTGTGGGTTGTAATGTTGGGGGGGGGGGATTGTAATTTTTTTTACAGGTAAAAGAGCTGATTACTTTGGGGCAATGCCCCGCAAAAGGCCCTTTTAAGGGCTATTTGTAATTTAGTATAGGGTAGGGCATTTTATTATTTTGGGGGGCTTTTTTATTTTATTAGGGGGCTTAGATTAGGTGTAATTAGTTTAAACTTCTTGTAATTTTTTTTATTTTCTGTAATTTAGTGGGTTTTTTTTGTACTATAGTTTATTTAATTTAATTGTATTTAATTTTAGCTAATTGTAGTTAATTTATTTAATTGATTTAATGATAGTGTAGTGTTAGGTGTATTTGTAACTTAGGTAAGGTTTTATTTTACAAGTATATTTGTAATTATTTTAACTAGGTAGCTATTAAAAATTATTAACTATTTAATAGCTATTGTACCTAGTTAAAATAAATACAAAGTTGCCTGTAAAATAAAAATAAATCCTAAAATAGCTACAATGTAATTATTAATTATATTGTAGCTATCTTAGGGTTTATTTTATAGGTAAGTATTTAGTTTTAAATAGGAATAATTTACGACAGACAGATAAAGCAGAAATCTGTCCTTTTAGAGAACTCGCTGACAATCCCTTATCCAAACCTTCTTGAAGAAAGGAGAGGATCTTAGGAATTTTAATCTTACTCCAAGAGAATCCCTTGGATTCACACCAACAGATATATCTTTTCCATATTTTATGGTAAATCTTTCTAGTCACAGGTTTTCTGGCTTGGACCAGAGTATCTATCACAGAATCTGAAAACCCACGCTTGGATAAGATCAAACGTTCAATTTCCAAGCAGTCAGCTGTAGAGAAACTAGATTTGGATGTTCGAATGGACCTTGTATTAGAAGATCCTGTCTCAAAGGTAGCTTCCATGGTGGAGCCGATGACATATTCACCAGGTCTGCATACCAAGTCCTGTGCGGCCATGCAGGAGCTATCAGAATCACAGAGGCCTTCTCCTGTTTGATCCTGGCTACAAGCCTGGGGAGGAGAGGGAACGGTGGAAACGCATAAACTAGGTTGAACGACCAAGGCGCCACTAATGCATCCACTAGAGTCGCCTTGGGATCCCTGGATCTGGACCCGTAGCAAGGAACCTTAAAGTTCTGACGGGACGCCATCAGATCCATGTCTGGAATGCCCCATAATTGAGTCAACTGGGCAAACACCTCCGGGTGGAGTTCCCACTCTCCCGGATGTAAAGTCTGACGACTCAGGTAATCCGCCTCCCAGTTGTCTACTCCTGGGATGTGGATTGCAGATAGGTGGCAGGAGTGATCCTCCGCCCATTTGATGATCTTGGATACCTCTCTTATTGCCAAGGAACTCTTTGTTCCCCCCTGATGATTGATGTAAGCTACAGTCGTCATGTTGTCCGACTGGAATCTTATGAATCCGGCCTTCGCTAGTTGAGGCCAAGCCTGGAGAGCATTGAATATCGCTCTCAATTCCAGGATGTTTATCGGAAGAAGAGACTCTTCCCGAGACCATAGACCCTGAGCTTTCAGGGAGTCCCAGACCGCGCCCCAGCCTAATAGACTGTCGTCGGTCGTGACAATGACCCACTTTGGTCTGCGGAAACTCATTCCCTGAGACAGGTGATCCTGGGACAACCACCAACGGAGTGAGTCTCTGGTTATCTGGTCTACTTGAATCTTTGGAGACAAGTCTGTATAATCCCCATTCCACTGCTTGAGCATGCACAGTTGTAATGGTCTTAGATGAATTCGAGCAAAAGGAACTATGTCCATTGCTGCAACCATCAATCCTACTACTTCCATGCACTGAGCTATGGAAGGCTGCAGAATAGAGTGAAGAACTTGACAAGCGTTTAGAAGCTTTGACTTTCTGACTTCTGTCAGGAAGATCTTCATTTCTAAAGAATCTATTATTGTTCCCAAAAAGGGAACTCTTGTCGACGGATACAGGGAACTCTTTTCTACGTTCACCTTCCACCCGTGAGATCTGAGAAAGGCTAGAACGATGTCTGTATGAGCCTTTGCCATGGAAAGAGACAACGCTTGAATTAGAATGTCGTCCAGGTAAGGTGCCACTGCAATGCCCCTTGGTCTTAGAACCGGTAGAAGGGACCCGAGCACCTTTGTGAAAATTCTGGGAGCAGTGGCTAGTCCGAATGGGAGAGCCACAAACTGATAATGTCTGTCCAGAAAGGCGAACCTTAGGAACTGATGATGATCTTTGTGGATAGGAATATGTAGATACGCATCCTTTAAATCCACGGTAGTCATATATTGACCCTCCTGGATTGCAGGTAAAATTGTTCGAATGGTTTCCATTTTGAACGATGGAACTCTGAGAAATTTGTTTAGAATTTTTAAATCCAGAATTGGTCTGAAAGTTCCCTCTTTTTTGGGAACTACAAACAGATTTGAGTAAAACCCCTGACCTTGTTCCACAGTTGGAACTGGGTGTATCACTCCCATCTTTAACAGGTCTTCTACACAATGTAAGAATGCCTGTCTACTTATTTGGTTTGAAGATAAGTGAGAAATGTGGAACCTTCCCCTTGGGGGTAGTTCCTTGAATTCTAGAAGATAACCCTGAGAGACTATTTCTAGTGCCCAGGGATCCTGAACATCTCTTGCCCAAGCCTGAGCAAAGAGAGAGAGTCTGCCCCCTACTAGATCCGTTCCCGGATCGGGGGCTACCCCTTCATGCTGTTTTGGTAGCAGCAGCAGGCTTCTTGGCCTGTTTACCCTTGTTCCAGCCTTGCATTGGTTTCCAAGCTGGTTTAGTCTGGGAAGCGTTACCCTCTTGTCTAGAGGCTGCAGGGTTGGAAGCCGGTCCGTTCCTGAAATTGCGAAAGGAACGAAAATTGGACTTATTCTTAGCCTTGAAAGGCCTATCTTGTGGGAGGGCATGGCCCTTTCCCCCAGTGATGTCTGAAATAATTTCTTTCAATTCTGGCCTAAAAAGGGTCTTACCTTTGAAAGGGATATTAAGCAATTTTGTCTTGGAAGATACATCCGCCGACCAAGACTTTAGCCAGAGCGCTCTACGCGCCACAATTGCAAACCCTGAATTCTTCGCCGCTAATCTCGCTAACTGCAAAGCGGCGTCTAAAATAAAGGAATTAGCTAACTTAAGTGCGTGAATCCTGTCCATGACCTCCTCATATGGAGTCTCCCTACTGAGCGACTTTTCCAGTTCCCCGAACCAGAACCACGCTGCTGTAGTGACAGGAATAATGCACGAAATAGGTTGGAGGAGGTATCCTTGCTGTACAAAAATCTTTTTAAGCAAACCCTCCAATTTTTTTATCCATAGGATCTTTGAAAGCACAATTGTCCTCAATGGGAATGGTCGTGCGTTTGGCTAGTGTAGAAACCGCCCCCTCGACCTCAGGGACTGTTTGCCATGTGTCCTTCCTGGGGTCGACCATGGGGAACAATTTCTTAAATATAGGAGGAGGGACAAAAGGTATGCCTGGTTTCTCCCACTCCTTATTCACTATGTCCGCCACCCTTTTAGGTATTGGAAAGGCATCAGGGTGCACCGGGACCTCTAGGAACTTGTCCATCTTGCACAATTTTTCTGGGATGACCAGATTGTCACAATCATCCAGAGTAGAGAGCACCTCCTTAAGTAATGCGCGGAGATGCTTTGATTTAATTTGTCACAACATCAGGTTCTGCCTGCTGAGAAATTCTTCCTGTATCAGAAATTTCTCCATCTGACAAACCCTCCCTCACTGCCACTTCAGACTGGTGTGAGGGTATGACAGATAAATTATCCTCAGCGCCCTCCTGCTCTACAGTGTTTAAAACTGAGCAATCGCGCTTTCTCTGAAATCCTGGCATCTTGGATAAAATATTAGCTATGGAGTTATCCATTACTGCCGTCAATTGTTGCATAGTAACAAGCATTGGCGCGCTAGAAGTACTAGGGGACACCTGCACGGGCTTAACTGGTATAGACACAGAAGGAGAGGATGCAGAACTATCCCTACTTCCTTCATCTGAGGAATCATCCTGGGCAACCTTACTAAATGTGACAGTACTGTCCTTACTTTGTTTGGACGCCATGGCACAATTATCACATACATTTGAAGGGGGAACCACCTTGGCCTCCATACATACAGAACATGAGCTATCTGAAGGTACAGACATGTTAAACAGGCTTAAACTGGTTAATAAAGCACAAAAAACGTTTTTAAACAAAACCGTTACTGTCTCTTTAAATGTTAAACAGGGCACACTTTATTACTGAATATGTGAAAAACTATGAAGGAATTATCCAAACTTTACCAAATTTTCACCACAGTGTCTTAATGCATTCAAAGTATTGCACCCCAATTTTGAAGCTGTTAACCCTTAAAATGCGGAAACCGGAGCCGTTTGCAATTTAACCCCACTACAGTCCCAGCCACAGCCTTTGCTGTGACTTCACTTATCCCAGGGGGGTATACGATACCAATTCCAGCCTTCTAGGAACGTTTTCTGTGGATACCAGACCCTCTCACATGCAGCTGCATGCACTGCACTCAAAAGAAACTGCGCAATAATGAATAAAAAAATGAGGCTCTGCCTACTACAGAGAAAGGCCCTTCCTGACTGGGAAGGTGTCTTAACTAGTGCCTGGCGAAAAAACGTTCCCCAAATATTAAAAAGTTTGAAATCCACTTCAAAAGCTTAAAAATGACTTAAATAAACAATCGATTTAGCCCTTAGGAGTGTCCACCAGTTATTAGCCCATAATAAGCCCTTTATTCTATCTGAGTCTAAGAAAATGGCTTACCGATCCCCATGAGGGAAAATGACAGCCTTCCAGCATTACACAGTCTTGTTAGAAAAATGGCTAGTCATACCTTGAGCAGAAAAGTCTGCAAACTGTTCCCCCCAACTGAAGTTCTCTAGGCTCAACAGTCCTGCGTGGGAACAGCAATTGATTTTAGTTACTGCTGCTAAAATCATACTCCTCTTTTAAACAGAACTCTTCATCTCTTTCTGTTTCAGAGTAAATAGTACATACCAGTACCGTTTCAAAATAACAAACTTTTGATAGAAGAATAAAAAAACTACAACTAAACACCACATACTCTTCACCATCTCCGTGGAGATGCTACTTGTTCAGAGTGGCAAAGAGAATGACTGGGGGGGGCGGAGCCAAGGAGGGGCTATATGGACAGCTTTTGTTGTGCTCTTTGCCATTTCCTGTTGGGGAAGAGAATATTCCCACAAGTAAGGATGACGCCGTGGACCGGACACACCAATGTTGGAGAAAGTATACATGATTTATCATATGGAAAGAAGAGTTGAAAATAGCGCTATTCAAGGATCTAGTCCCAGGTCCCACTTGTGGTTAGATGTCTTTATTATGTGTATATATATTTCTCTCTATTAGCCCTTAGGTCTTAGGCTGGATATTATTTGTGATATAGATAAGTAGTTGACTTTCGATTATGAATGTCACTAAAGAGTATGAGTTATAGAGGTTTACTATTAGTCAAAAACGTATTATATATATATATATAATCACAATGGTACATCACATAAAATAATGATAAATACTAGGTGAACGTAGGAGAATTAGTTAGCACGATACCCTCTGAAGGAGAAAAACAGCCTTTGAAACGCGTAAGGGACCTTTATATACACTCCACTTGGAGGAATCTTTGTTTTATTATTATTACTAATAGGTTGTGATCTTTGTATTACATCTACCACGAAATTACAAACTTGAAAAAGGGACTTATTAGCCTGCATAAAAACACTGGATATTTATCTGGTGCTTGGAAGTACTGAAATACTACACCTGCAGCTTCAAGAGTTCTTGATCCACAGGCTTTTTCTAAGTGTATTTTACATGCCTCATATGTTTGAGGACTTTTAATGTGAGTGGCCATTTGTATGTTTTTTAATTGTCTTATTTATAATTAAACAGTTTTACACTATGTATCTGTCATTTGCTTCTCATTTTGCATAAATTTGCTGGAGCTCGGGGAGAATCTGTAACCAGTCTCTACCAGGATAAAGATCCCATACTCTAAGAGGAGAAGGACACGTATACACGGCCCCACAGCTACGATCACACCGGGTCTTCGGAAGTTTCCCACTTATAGAGGCGGCAACTTATCTCATATGATTGAGGTCTGTTCTAGTAAGTGCAATACCTACCGAATATTTTGAGTGTGAAAAGAACTTTATTTTCGTCTTATCAACATATGCCTTTGATGGACTTACTATCTAATGTTTCACCTAGTATTTATCATTATTTTATGTGATGTACCATTGTGATTATATATATATATATATATATATATATATATATATATATATATATATATATATATATATATATATACAGGGAGTGCAGAATTATTAGGCAAATGAGTATTTTGACCACATCATCCTCTTTATGCATGTTGTCTTACTCCAAGCTGTATAGGCTCGAAAGCCTACTACCAATTAAGCATATTAGGTGATGTGCATCTCTGTAATGAGAAGGGGTGTGGTCTAATGACATCAACACCCTATATCAGGTGTGCATAATTATTAGGCAACTTCCTTTCCTTTGGCAAAATGGGTCAAAAGAAGGACTTGACAGGCTCAGAAAAGTCAAAAATAGTGAGATATCTTGCAGAGGGATGCAGCACTCTTAAAATTGCAACGCTTCTGAAGCGTGATCATCGAACAATCAAGCGTTTCATTCAAAATAGTCAACAGGGTCGCAAGAAGCATGTGGAAAAACCAAGGCGCAAAATAACTGCCCATGAACTGAGAAAAGTCAAGCGTGCAGCTGCCAAGATGCCACTTGCCACCAGTTTGGCCATATTTCAGAGCTGCAACATCACTGGAGTGCCCAAAAGCACAAGGTGTGCAATACTCAGAGACATGGCCAAGGTAAGAAAGGCTGAAAGACGACCACCACTGAACAAGACACACAAGCTGAAACGTCAAGACTGGGCCAAGAAATATCTCAAGACTGATTTTTCTAAGGTTTTATGGACTGATGAAATGAGAGTGAGTCTTGATGGGCCAGATGGATGGGCCCGTGGCTGGATTGGTAAAGGGCAGAGAGCTCCAGTCCGACTCAGACGCCAGCAAGGTGGAGGTGGAGTACTGGTTTGGGCTGGTATCATCAAAGATGAGCTTGTGGGGCCTTTTCGGGTTGAGGATGGAGTCAAGCTCAACTCCCAGTCCTACTGCCAGTTTCTGGAAGACACCTTCTTCAAGCAGTGGTACAGGAAGAAGTCTGCATCCTTCAAGAAAAACATGATTTTCATGCAGGACAATGCTCCATCACACGCGTCCAAGTACTCCACAGCGTGGCTGGCAAGAAAGGGTATAAAAGAAGAAAATCTTATGACATGGCCTCCTTGTTCACCTGATCTGAACCCCATTGAGAACCTGTGGTCCATCATCAAATGTGAGATTTACAAGGAGGGAAAACAGTACACCTCTCTGAACAGTGTCTGGGAGGCTGTGGTTGCTGCTGCACGCAATGTTGATGGTGAACAGATCAAAACACTGAATCCATGGATGGCAGGCTTTTGAGTGTCCTTGCAAAGAAAGGTGGCTATATTGGTCACTGATTTGTTTTTGTTTTGTTTTTAAATGTCAGAAATGTATATTTGTGAATGTTGAGATGTTATATTGGTTTCACTGGTAAAAATAAATAATTGAAATGGGTATATATTTGTTTTTTGTTAAGTTGCCTAATAATTATGCACAGTAATAGTCACCTGCACACACAGATATCCCCCTAAAATAGCTATAACTAAAAACAAACTAAAAACTACTTCCAAAACTATTCAGCTTTGATATTAATGAGTTATTTGGGTTCATTGAGAACATGGTTGTTGTTCAATAATAAAATTAATCCTCAAAAATACAACTTGCCTAATAATTCTGCACTCCCTGTATATAATATGTTTTTGACTAATAGTACACCTCTATAACTCATACTCTTTAGTGACATTCATAATCGAAAGTCAACTACTTATCTATATCACAAATAATTCCCAGCCTAACACCTAAGGGCTAATAGAGAGAAATATATATACACATAATAAAGACATCTAACCACAAGTGGGACCTAGGACTAGATCCTTGAATAGCGCTATTTTCAACTCTTCTATCCCTATTTTACTCTTGTGGGGTTTTCCTACCACTCTCTGGTGGTACATCCCTTAATTTTTTCAGAAATTACAGCTGCCTGTACAGGATCCCCAACCCACACATCAGCTAAATTATACTCACAGCGCTAACTTCTTTTGTGCGGGATACCCCATACCCACTCTTTGGAGAGGATATAGGTCCCCCACACAATCCAACCCCCACATGATTTATCATATGTTACACAATTAAAATATCCTTTATATAACATATGATATAGGTGAATGCATATTTAAAAATGACTTCAAATACAAATGCGCATGCTTCGGAAATTACATTGTATACAATTCAACACAACACATAAATTATTTGTTAATGAGAAAATATTGTTGACAAACATATTAAACAAGATGGAGTATATTCATCGCAGAACATTCATGGATTATCACTTGCCTCAAAATATATTTGGGATCAACAACACATTGGGGCCCATTTATCAAGCTCCGAATGGAGCTTGCGGGCCCGTGTTTCTGGCGAGTCTTCACAAAGACCGCTGCTCCCTAACCCTGTCCGCCTGCTCTGATGAGGCGGACAGGAATTGCCGGAAATCAACCCGATCGAGTACGATCGGGTTGATTGACACCCCCTACTGGCCGATTGTCCGCAAGTCTGCAGGGGGCGGCGTTGCACCGGCAGCTCTTGTGAGCTGCTGGTGTAATGCTGAATACGGAGAGTGTATTGCTCTTCGCATTCAGCGAGGTCTTGCGGACCTGATCCGCACTGTCGGCTCATGTCCGCTAGACCTTTGATAAATAGGCCCCCCAGACTTCATTTGTTTCTTCCACGAGACACCCATCAGTCAAAATATTTTAGATCTTTTATCATCTATGTTTCAACAATGTAAAAGATTGACACAATTGGTTCTGGAGCAAAATAATGTATTGGTTGACAAAAACAACTAAAGAACAGATATCCCTTTCAGCACAACAAATCTTGTTTTTACTTCCTGAGAACAACACACAAAAGCATGATAACCTAGTCAACATAACTATATTAACCGCAAGGCAACTGATACTACAGAATTGGACAGATAGGAAGACCCCACCATTCCAACAATTACTCACTAAAATACACACCCAGATGCTTATAGAACAAGCAGATGTCAAAGGGAACATTGAAAAGAGAATATCTAGATTCATTAAAAAATGGGAAATTTAATTATTATATTTACCAGAAAGTGAAAGAGAAAGAGTCCTATACCCATTTAAAAACAGTGAATTCATACTAAACGAAAATCTTAAGGGGAACTGGTGTTTCTCAAATAAGACAACATAAATTATTTCAATATCAGGATTAATTATAGCTCAAATTTACACTGTCCTAAGTGATAAATCTGTGGCTGGTGGTGTGGGGGCGCTTCTGGTAAGTACTGTTTAACCCAGGTTTTCTTGGTGTGCGTTATTTTAATTTATTTTGCTTGTTTATGTTATTATGTTTATTATGTTTGTTTATAATTATTTATTATGTTATTTAACAAAAAAAGAGGAAAAAGCTAGAGGAAGGACAATGAGCTATGGCCTCTTTGCCAAATAAATAGAGGACTATCATGAACCACTCATTGGACTTAAGCTGGAGTAATACCTTATCAATGCCTTGTATTTAATATGATGTATACATTTTTCCTATATATGTAAAATATTTCTCATTGCTGTGTGCTCATGAGAGCTCCTCTCTCACCTCATAAATAAAGTTTACAAAAAATTGCTACAATCTATAAACTCAGAAAATTATGGTTTTAAACTTGTGTTCTCATTCGCCAACATGGCGCATCCAGTATACGGAACAACGTGATCCAATCAAATTACGGAATTTACACCTTTACATGTGACGTCTTACGCAACATGGCGCATCCAATATCGTGGAACGTGATCCAATTAAATTACGTAATTTACACCTTTGCATGTGACGTCTTACGCAGCATGGCGCATCCGATATCGTGGAACAACGTGATCCAATCAAATGACGAAATTTACACCTTTGCATGTGACGTCACGCAACATGACGCATGCAATATCGCGGAACAACGTGATCCAATCAAATTACGGAATTTGCATGTCAATAACAATTGTATTTCTATTTAAAAAAGTAAATTTATGCTTAACTGATAAATTAATTTCTTCTATGGTATGACGAGTCCACGGATTCATCCTTTACTTGTGGGATATTATCCTCCTGCTAACAGGAAGTGGCAAAGAGCACCACAGCAGAGCTGTCTATATAGCTCCTCCCTTAGCTCCACCCCCCAGTCATTCGACCGAAGGTACAGGAAGAAAAAGGAGAAACTACAAGGTGCAGAGGTGACTGAAGTTTCAAATCAAAAAATATAATCTGTCTTAAAATGACAGGGCGGGCCGTGGACTCATCATACCATAGAAGAAATTAATTTATCAGGTAAGCATAAATTTACTTTAATTCTATAAGGTATGACGAGTCCACGGATTCATTCTTTACTTGTGGGATACAATACCAAACCTAAAGGACACAGATGAATGGTAGGGACAAGACAGATGGTTAAACAGAAGGCACCACTGCTTGAAGAACCTTTCTCCCAAAAATAGCCTCCGAAGAAGCAAAAGTATCAAATTTGTAAAATTTGGAAAAGGTATGAAGCGAAGACCAAGTCGCGGCCTTACAAATCTGTTCAACAGAAGCATAATTTTTAAAAGCCCATGTGGAAGCCACCGCTCTAGTAGAGTGAGCTGTAATTCTTTCAGGAGGCTGCTGTCCAGCAGTCTCGTATGCCAAACGGATGATCCTTTTCAGCCAAAAAGAAAGAGAGGTAGCGGTAGCTTTTTGACCTCTACGTTTTCCAGAATAGACAACAAACAAAGAAGATGTTTGACGGAAATCTTTGGTTGCTTGCAAGTAAAACTTCAAAGCACGAACCACATCCAAGTTGTGCAACAGACGCTCCTTCTTAGAGGAAGGATTAGGACACAGAGAAGGAACAACAATTTCCTGATTGATATTCCTATTAGTAACAACCTTAGGAAGGAATCCAGGTTTGGTACGCAAAACCACCTTATCAGCATGGAAAACAAGATAAGGTGAGTCGCATTGCAATGCAGATAGTTCAGAAACTCTTCGAGCCGAAGAGATAGCAACTAAAAACAGAACTTTCCAAGATAGAAGCTTAATATCTATGGAATGCATAGGTTCAAACGGAACCCCTTGGAGAACTTTAAGAACTAAATTCAAACTCCATGGCGGAGCAACAGGTTTAAACACAGGCTTGATTCTAACTAAAGCCTGACAGAACAACTGAACGTCTGGAACATCTGCGAGACGCTTGTGCAGTAGCATTGATAAAGCAGATATCTGTCCCTTTAAGGAACAAGCTGATAGCCCCTTCTCCAATCCTTCTTGGAGAAAGGACAAAATCCTAGGAATCCTGATCTTACTCCCTGAGTAGCCTTTGGATTCGCACCAATAAAGATATTTACGCCATACCTTATGATAAATTCTCCTAGTGACAGGCTTTCGAGCCTGAATCAAGGTATCTATGACCGACTCAGAGAAACCCCGCTTGGATAAAAAAAGTGTTCAATCTCCAAGCAGTCAGCCGCAGAGAAACTAGATTTGGATGCTGGAACGGACCTTGAATCAGAAGGTCCTGTCTCAGTGGCAGAGTCCATGGTGGAAGAGATGACATGTCCACCAGGTCTGCATACCAAGTCCTGCGTGGCCACGCAGGGGCTATCAAAATCACCGAAGCTCTCTCCTGTTTGATTCTGGCAATCAAACGAGGAAGGAGAGGAAATGGTGGAAACATGTAAGCCAGTTTGAACGACCAGGGTACTGCTAGAGCATCTATCAGTACTGCCTGAGGATCCCTTGACCTGGACCCGTAACAAGGAAGTTTGGCGTTCTGACGAGACGCCATCAGATCCAATTCTGGTGTGCCCCATTGCTGAATCAATTGTGCAAACACCTCCGGATGGAGTTCCCACTCCCCCGGATGAAAAGTCTGACGACTTAGAAAATCCGCTTCCCAGTTCTCCACTCCTGGGATATAGATTGCTGATAGATGGCAAGAGTGAGTCTCTGCCCATCAAATTATTTTGGTAACCTCTATCATGGCTAGAGAACTCTTTGTTCCCCCCTGATGATTGATATATGCTACAGTCGTGATATTGTCCGACTGGAATCTTATGAATCTGGCCGAAGCCAGCTGAGGCCACGCCTGAAGCGCTTTGAATATCGCTCTCAGTTCTAGAATATTTATCGGGAGGAGAGGCCCCTCCTGAGTCCACAAACCCTGTGCTTTCAGGGAATTCCAGACTGCACCCCAGCCCAATAGGCTGGCGTCCGTTGTCACTATGACCCATGCTGGCCTGCGGAAACACATTCCCTGGGACAGATGATCCTGTGACAACCACCAAAGTAGAGAGTCTCTGGTCTCTAGATCCAGATTTATCTGAGGAGATAAATCTGCATAATCCCCATTCCACTGTTTGAGCATGCATAGTTGCAGTGGTCTGAGATGCAAGCGAGCAAACGGAACTATGTCCATTGCCGCTACCATTAGTCCGATAACCTCCATACACTGAGCCACTGACGGCCGAGGAATGGAATGAAGAGCTCGGCAGGTGGTTAAAATCTTTGAGTTCCTGATCTCTGTCAGAAAACTTTTCATGTCCACCGAATCTATCAGAGTTCCCAGGAATGGAACTCTTGTGAGGGGGATAAGCAAACTCTTTTTTACGTTCACCTTCCACCCGTGAGATCTTAGAAAAGCCAACACGATGTCCATGTGAGACTTGGCTAGTTGGCAAGTCGACGCCTGAATTAAGATATCGTCCAGATAAGACACCACTGCTATGCCCCGCGGCCTTAGAACCGCCAGAAGGGACCCTAGCACCTTTGTGAAAATTCTGGGAGCTGTGGCCAATCCGAAGGGAAGAGCCACAAACTGGTAATGCTTGTCCAGAAAGGTGAACCTGAGGAACTGGTGATGATCTTTGTGGATAGGGATGTGTAGGTCCTCATCTTATTTGTCTTATCCTGAGGAAGGGCATGGCCTTTCCCTCCAGTGATGTCTGAAATGATCTCTTTCAATTCAGGCCCGCATAGGGTCTTACCTTTGAAAGGGATGGCTAAAAGCTTACATTTTGATGACACATCAGCAGACCAGGACTTAAGCCATAACGCTCTACGCGCTGAAATGGCAAAACCTGAATTCTTTGCCGCTAATTTAGCCAGTTGAAAAGCGGCATCTATAATGAAAGAATTAGCTAGCTTGATAGCCCTAATTCTATCCGGAATATCATCTAATGTGGTCTCAACCTGAAGAGCCTCCTCCACAGCCTCGAACCAAAAAGCAGCTGCAGTAGTTACAGGAACAATGCACGCTATAGGTTGGAGAAGAAAACCCTGACGAACAAATATTTTCTTTAGGAGACCCTCTAATTTTTACCCATAGGATCTTTGAAAGCACAACTGTCCTCAATAGGTATAGTTGTACGCTTAGCCAGGGTAGAAATAGCGCCCTCCACCTTAGGGACCGTCTGCCATGAGTCCCGCATGGTGTCTGATATGGGAAACAATTTCTTAAAAGTAGAAGGGGGAGCGAACGGAATACCTGGTCTATCCCACTCTTTAGTAACAATGTCCAAAATCCTCTTAGGGACCGGAAAAACATCAGTGTAGGCAGGAACCTCTAGAAATCTGTCCATTTTACACAATTTCTCTGGAACTACAATAGGGTCACAATCATCCAGAGTCGCTAAAACCTCCCTGAGCAATAAGCGGAGGTGTTCTAGTTTAAATTTAAAAGCCGTCATATCTGAGTCTGTCTGAGGGAACATCTTTCCTGACTCAGAAATCTCTCCCTCAGACAGCAAATCCCTCGCCCCCAACTCAGAACATTGTGAAGGTACATCGGCTATGGCTAATAAAGCGTCAGAGGGCTCAGCATTTGTTCTCACACCAGACCTACTGCACTTCCCCTGCAACCCAGGCAGCTTAGATAAAACCTCTGTGAGGGTAGTATTCATAACTGCAACCATATCTTGCAGGGTGAAAGAATTAGACGAACTAGAAGTACTTGGTGTCGCTTGTGCGGGCGTTAATGGTTGTGACACTTGGGGAGAATTAGATGGCATAACCTGATTCCCTTCTGACTGAGAATCATCCTGCGACATACTTTTAGTAGCTAAAATATGTTCCTTGCAATTTATTGACCTTTCAGTACATGAGGGACACATTCTAAGTGGGGGTTCCACAATGGCTTCTAAACATATTGAACAATGACTTTCCTCAATGTCAGACATGTCGAACAGGCTAGTAATGACTACAAACAAGCATGAAAACACTTTATTTAGTGAAAAAAATAACAATCTTAAAAAACGGTACTGCGCCTTTAAGAGAAAAAAAAGCATACACGTTCTTCAAAACTGCTTTAAAATGCACCAAATTTTTCAAATTTTTGACAGCAGACCCAATATGTGTAGTTAAGTTTGCCCCACAAGAAAATTTAACATTTAACCCTTTATTGTGCAAACCGGATTGAAATAAGGCCTAAATTCGGAAAAAAAACACCCCCAGCACCTTGCCACAGCCCTGCTGTGGCGACTACCTGCCCTCAGGGATTGAAAATATGGGGTTAAAGCTTCGATTTGGCCCAAAACATCCACAAGGGCCCTCAGGAGTTGGAGCTTGCTGCGTGAAAACAACTGCGCATCTGAGGCGTGAAATTAGGCCCCGCCCATCTCACTCGATGTCTCTACAGCCTCAAAGAACCGCACCAGAGCGGTTTTAAACTAGCCATGTGGGTTCTGAGACCCAAAAAAGAAGCCAAGTGTACCCTCAATAAAGATGTCCAAAAACGTTATTGCCCACAAAACGTTAACAGCACTCCCAGTTCATCAAACGTTTGCCCACAAACATTCAAAAACTCTGTGTCAACCATTTTTTAATAGCCCCTTATGCAAGCTTAGTAATGCCTTTCTATAGCTCTTAGGATTACTGCTTACCCTTACCCTCATGGGGATACTGTCAGCCTTTCTGAAATACACAGTCACTCCAGAAAAAATGACTGAACATACCTCACTGCTGTATAGCATGAAAACGTTCCTCACACTGAAGTTTCTTGTACCCCTCAGCCTCTGTGGGAACTGCACTGGATCTTAGTTATAAATGCTAAGATCATCATCCTCCAGGCAGAAGTCTTCATCCATCTGCTGCCTGAGAGTAAATAGTACACACCGGTACAATTTAACACAAAAAACTCTTGCTTGAAGAAATGAAAAACTAATATTTTATCACCTCTTTCACTTTACCCTTCCTAGTACTTAGAGAAGGCAAAGAGAATGACTGGGGGGTGGAGCTAAGGGAGGAGCTATATAGACAGCTCTGCTGTGGTGCTCTTTGCCACTTCCTGTTAGCAGGAGGATAATATCCCACAAGTAAAGGATGAATCAGTGGACTCGTCTTACCTTTATAGAAGACATTTATATTTAAATCTGATGTTTTTTCAGTAAATATTTATATCTATATGATTATCTATAGGTATAGATATATACAGATTTATATAGGAATATCTATTTAAATATACAGTCCTGGTCAAAAGTTTTCAGAATGACACAAATATTAATTTTCCCAAAGTCTGCTGCTTCAGTGTTTTTAGAACTTTTTGACAGATGTTACTATGGTATACTGAAGTATAATTACAAGCATTTCATAAGTGTCAAATGCTTTTATCGACAATTACATTGTTTATGCAAAGAGTAAATATTTGCAGTGTTGACCCTTCTTTTTCAAGACCTCTGAAATTCACCCTGGCATGCTGTCAATCAATTTCTGGGTCACATCCTGACTAATGGCAGCCCATTCTTGCATAATCAATGCTTGGAGTTTGTCAGAATTTGTTTGTGTGTGTCGGGGGGTTTCACCCGCCTCTTGAGGATTGACCACAAGTTCTTAATCGTATTAAGGTCTGGGGAGTTTCCTGGCCATGGACCCAAAATGTTGATGTTTCTTCTGTTATGTGTGATCAGTCCACGGGTCATCATTACTTCTGGGATATAACTCCTCCCCAACAGGAAATGCAAGAGGATTCACCCAGCAGAGCTGCATATAGCTCCTCCCCTCTACGTCAGTCCCAGTCATTCTCTTGCACCCAACGACTAGATAGGATGTGTGAGAGGACTATGGTGATTATACTTAGTTTTTATGACTTCAATCAAAAGTTTGTTATTTTAAAATAGCACCGGAGCGTGTTATTACTTCTCTGGCAGAGTTTGAGGAAGAATCTGTCAGAGTTTTTTACTATGATTTTAACCGGAGTAGTTAAGATCATATTGCTGTTCTCGGCCATCTGAGGGAGGTAAAGGCTTCAGATCAGGGGACAGCGGGCAGATGAATCTGCATTGAGGTATGTAGCAGTTTTTATTTTCTGAATGGAATTGATGAGAAAATCCTGCCATACCGTTAAAATGACATGTATGTATACACTTCAGTATTCTGGGGATGGTATTTCACCGGAACTACTCTGTTAAAGGTCACTAATCCTTTTTAATAACTATTTATCATGTTAAACGTTTTTGCTGGAATGTAGAATCGTTTACATTGCTGAGGTACTGTGTGAATAAATATTTGGGCATTATTTTCCACTTGGCAGTTTTTTTGCTTTAATTGTGACAGTTTCGTTTCTCCTCACTGCTGTGTGGGAGAGGGAGGGGCCGTTTTTGGCGCTCTTTGCTACGCATCAAAAAATACCAGTCAGTTACTTTTATATTTCCTGCATGATCCGGTTCATCTCTGATAGATCTCAGGGGTCTTCAAACTTCTTTGAAGGGAGGTAAATTCTCTCAGCAGAGCTGTGAGAATTCTTATAGTGACTGTGAATAAAAACGTTGCTTTGTATTTTTTATGTCAAATTTAATTATTGTTATTTTCTAATGGGAACAAACCTTTGCTAAAAGTTTTGTTGTTTTAAAGTTTGATGCTATAACTGTTTTTTTCAGTTCATTATTTCAACTGTCATTTAATCGTTAGTACCTCTTTGAGGCACAGTACGTTTTTTGCTAAAAAAGATTATAACCAAGTTGTAAGTTTTTTGCCAGTGTGTTAAACATGTCTGACTCAGAGGAAGATATCTGTGTCATTTGTTCCAATGCCAAGGTGGAGCCCAATAGAAATTTATGTACTAACTGTATTGATGCTACTTTAAATAAAAGTCAATCTGTACAATGTGAACAAATTTCACCAAACAGCGAGGGGAGAGTTATGCCGACTAACTCGCCTCACGCGGCAGTACCTGCATCTCCCGCCCGGGAGGTGCGTGATATTTTGGCGCCTAGTACATCTGGGCGGCCATTACAGATAACATTACAAGATATGGCTACTGTTATGACTGAAGTTTTGTCTAAATTACCAGAACTAAGAGGCAAGCGTGATCACTCTGGGGTGAGAACAGAGTGCGCTGACAATGCTAGGGCCATGTCTGATACTGCGTCACAGCTCGCAGAGCATGAGGACGGAGAGCTTCATTCTGTGGGTGACGGTTCTGATCCAAACAGATTGGACTCAGATATTTCAAATTTTAAATTTAAATTGGAGAACCTCCGTGTATTACTAGGGGAGGTCTTAGCAGCTCTCAACGATTGTAACACCGTTGCAATACCAGAGAAACTGTGTAGGTTGGATAAATACTTTGCGGTACCGGCGAGTACTGACGTTTTTCCTATACCTAAGAGACTAACTGAAATTGTTACTAAGGAGTGGGATAGACCCGGTGTGCCGTTCTCACCCCCTCCAATATTTAGAAAGATGTTTCCAATAGACGCCACCACTCGGGACTTATGGCAAACGGTCCCCAAGGTGGAGGGAGCAGTTTCTACTTTAGCTAAGCGTACCACTATCCCGGTGGAGGATAGCTGTGCTTTCTCAGATCCAATGGATAAAAAATTAGAGGGTTACCTTAAGAAAATGTTTGTTCAACAAGGTTTTATATTACAACCCCTTGCATGTATCGCGCCGATTACGGCTGCGGCAGCATTTTGGATTGAGTCGCTTGAAGAGAACCTTAGTTCATCTACGCTAGACGACATTACGGACAGGCTTAGAGTCCTTAAACTAGCTAATTCCTTCATTTCGGAGGCCGTAGTACATTTAACCAAACTTACGGCTAAGAACTCAGGATTCGCCATACAGGCACGTAGGGCGCTGTGGCTAAAATCCTGGTCAGCTGATGTTACTTCTAAGTCCAAATTACTTAATATACCTTTCAAGGGGCAGTCTTTATTTGGGCCCGGTTTGAAAGAGATTATCGCTGACATTACGGGAGGTAAGGGCCACGCCCTACCTCAAGACAAAGCCAAAGCTAAGGCTAGACAGTCTAATTTTCGTCCCTTTCGGAACTTCAAAACAGGAGCAGCATCAACCTCCACTGCACCAAAACAGGAAGGAGCTGTTGCTCGTTACAGGCAAGGCTGGAAGCCTAACCAGTCCTGGAACAAGAGCAAGCAGGCCAGGAAACCTGCTGCTGCCCCAAAGACAGCATGAACCGAGAGCCCCCGATCCGGGACCGGATCTAGTGGGGGGCAGACTCTCTCTCTTCGCCCAGGCCTGGGCAAGAGATGTTCAGGATCCCTGGGCACTAGAGATCATATCTCAGGGATACCTTCTAGACTTCAAATTATCTCCCCCAAGAGGGAGATTTCATCTGTCAAGGTTGTCAACAAACCAGATAAAGAAAGAAGCGTTTCTACGCTGCGTACAAGATCTGTTAATAATGGGAGTGATCCATCCGGTTCCGCGGTCGGAACAAGGACAAGGGTTCTACTCAAACCTGTTTGTGGTTCCCAAAAAAGAGGGAACTTTCAGGCCAATCTTAGATTTAAAGATTCTAAACAAATTCCTAAGAGTTCCATCGTTCAAAATGGAAACTATTCGGACAATCTTACCCATGATCCAAGAGGGTCAGTACATGACCACAGTGGATTTAAAGGATGCTTACCTTCACATACCGATCCACAAAGATCATCACCGGTATCTAAGGTTTGCCTTCTTAGACAGGCACTACCAGTTTGTAGCTCTTCCATTCGGATTGGCTACGGCTCCAAGAATCTTCACAAAGGTTCTGGGTGCCCTTCTGGCGGTACTAAGACCGCGAGGGATTTCGGTAGCTCCATACCTAGACGACATTCTAATACAAGCTTTCAAACTGCCAAGTCTCATACAGAGTTAGTTCTGGCATTTCTAAGGTCGCATGGATGGAAAGTGAACGAAAAGAAGAGTTCTCTTTTTCCTCTCACAAGAGTTCCATTCTTGGGGACTCTTATAGATTCTGTAGAAATGAAGATTTACCTGACAGAGGACAGGTTAACAAAGCTTCAAAATGCATGCCGTGTCCTTCATTCCATTCAACACCCGTCAGTAGCTCAATGCATGGAGGTGATCGGCTTAATGGTAGCGGCAATGGACATAGTACCTTTTGCACGCCTACACCTCAGACCTCTGCAATTATGCATGCTAAGTCAGTGGAATGGGGATTACTCAGATTTGTCCCCTACTCTGAATCTGAATCAAGAGACCAGAAATTCTCTTCTATGGTGGCTTCATCGGCCACACCTGTCCAGGGGGATGCCATTCAGCAGGCCAGACTGGACAATTGTAACAACAGACGCCAGCCTACTAGGTTGGGGCGCTGTCTGGAATTCTCTGAAGGCTCAGGGACTATGGAATCAGGAGGAGAGTCTCCTTCCAATAAACATTCTGGAATTGAGGGCAGTTCTCAACGCCCTTCTAGCTTGGCCCCAATTAACAACTCGGGGGTTCATCAGGTTTCAGTCGGACAACATCACGACTGTAGCTTACATCAACCATCAGGGAGGGACAAGAAGCTCCCTAGCAATGGTGGAAGTATCAAAGATAATTCGCTGGGCAGAGTCTCACTCTTGCCACCTGTCAGCAATCCACATCCCGGGAGTGGAGAACTGGGAGGCGGATTTCTTGAGTCGTCAGACTTTTCATCCGGGGGAGTGGGAACTTCATCCGGAGATCTTTGCCCAAATACTTCAACGTTGGGGCAAACCAGAGATAGATCTCATGGCGTCTCGCCAGAACGCCAAACTTCCTCGCTACGGGTCCAGATCCAGGGATCCGGGAGCGGTTCTGATAGATGCTTTGACAGCACCTTGGGACTTCGGGATGGCTTATGTGTTTCCACCCTTTCCGCTGCTTCCTCGATTGATTGCCAAAATCAAGCAGGAGAGAGCATCAGTGATTCTAATAGCGCCTGCATGGCCACGCAGGACTTGGTATGCAGATCTAGTGGACATGTCATCCTGTCCGCCTTGGTCTCTACCTCTAAGACAGGACCTTCTGATACAGGGTCCATTCAAACATCAAAATCTAACTTCTCTGAAGCTGACTGCTTGGAAATTGAACGTTTGATTTTATCAAAACGTGGTTTTTCTGAGTCGGTTATTGATACCCTGATACAGGCTAGGAAGCCTGTTACCAGAAAGATTTACCATAAAATATGGCGTAAATACCTATACTGGTGCGAATCCAAACATTACTCCTGGAGTAAGGTTAGGATCTCTAGGATATTGTCTTTTCTACAAGAAGGGTTAGAAAAGGGTTTATCAGCTAGTTCATTAAAGGGACAGATTTCAGCTCTGTCCATCTTGTTACACAGGCGTCTGTCAGAAAATCCAGACGTCCAGGCTTTTTGTCAGGCTTTAGCTAGGATCAAGCCTGTGTTTAAAGCTGTTGCTCCGCCATGGAGTTTAAACTTAGTTCTTAACGTTTTACAGGGTGTTCCATTTGAACCCCTTCATTCCATTGATATAAAATTGTTATCTTGGAAAGTTCTGTTTTTAATGGCTATTTCCTCGGCTCGAAGAGTCTCTGAGTTATCAGCCTTACATTGTGATTCTCCTTATCTGATTTTTCACTCAGACAAGGTAGTTCTGCGTACTAAACCTGGGTTCTTACCTAAGGTGGTCACTAACAGGAATATCAATCAAGAGATTGTTGTTCCATCCTTGTGTCCAAATCCTTCTTCAAAGAAGGAACGTCTTCTACACAATCTGGATGTAGTTCGTGCCCTCAAGTTCTACTTGCAGGCAACTAAAGATTTTCGCCAAACTTCTTCCCTGTTTGTCGTTTATTCTGGACAGAGGAGAGGTCAAAAAGCTTCTGCTACCTCTCTCTCTTTTTGGCTTCGTAGCATAATACGTTTAGCCTATGAGACTGCTGGTCAGCAGCCTCCTGAAAGAATTACAGCTCACTCCACTAGAGCTGTGGCTTCCACTTGGGCCTTTAAGAATGAGGCCTCTGTTGAACAGATTTGCAAGGCTGCAACTTGGTCTTCGCTTCATACTTTTTCCAAATTTTACAAATTTGACACTTTTGCTTCTTCGGAGGCTATTTTTGGGAGAAAGGTTCTTCAGGCAGTGGTTCCTTCTATATAATGAGCCTGCCTATCCCTCCCGTCATCCGTGTACTTTTGCTTTGGTATTGGTATCCCAGAAGTAATGATGACCCGTGGACTGATCACACATAACAGAAGAAAACATAATTTATGCTTACCTGATAAATTCCTTTCTTCTGTTGTGTGATCAGTCCACGGCCCGCCCTGTTTTAAGGCAGGTAAATATCTTTTAAATTATACTCCAGTCACCACTTCACCCTTGGTTACTCCTTTCTCGTTGATTCTTGGTCGAATGACTGGGACTGACGTAGAGGGGAGGAGCTATATGCAGCTCTGCTGGGTGAATCCTCTTGCATTTCCTGTTGGGGAGGAGTTATATCCCAGAAGTAATGATGACCCGTGGACTGATCACACAACAGAAGAAAGGAATTTATCAGGTAAGCATAAATTATGTTTTTGTTCCCCAAGCCACTTAGTTATCATTTTTTGCCTTATGCCAAGGTGCTCCATCATTTTGGAAAATGCATTTGGTTTTTTTCTATCAATCAAGGTCGAAACATAATGTTTTAATTGCCAGTAACAGAACTGATATGACATGGAAACATTATATAACGATTGATACAAATAAAAATCAATAGATTTCTGTGTTAAACAATTTATTATTGCCGATATATTATTAATTCCCTTTTCTTCCCATGTTTTAAATATTTTACACATATATTCTACTGGAAAGGCTGGATTCCCTGTAATAGGCAAATAGGGAGAACTTCTATAATTTATTCCTAGGATCTTGTGAAATGTATAAATACTTTAAAGGGACATGAAGCCCAAATTGTTTCTTTCATGATTTAAACAGAGCATGCCATTTTAAACAACTTTCTAATGTACTTCTATTATCTAATTTGCATTCATTCTCTTGATATTCTTTCTAGATAGGCTCAGTAGCTGCTGATTGGTTGCTGCACATAGATGCCTCGTGTGATTGGCTCACCCATGTGCATTGCTCTTTCTTTAACAAAGGATATCTAAAAAATGAAGCAAATGAGATAATAGAAGTAACTTGGAAAGTTGTTTAAAAACAGAATTTATGCTTACCTGATAAATTACTTTCTCCAACGGTGTGTCCGGTCCACGGCGTCATCCATTACTTGTGGGATATCCTCCTCCCCTACAGAGAAAGGCAAGGAGAGCACACAGCAAGAGCTGTCCATATAGCTCCCCCTCTGGCTCCGCCCCCTAGTCATTCGACCGACGGTTAGGAGAAAAAGGAGAAACTATAGCGTGCTGTGGTGACTGTAGTGTATAAAGAAAAAGAATTTTTTTTTCAAACCTGATTAAAAAACCAGGGCGGGCCGTGGACCGGACACACATTCTGTTTTCTCCAACATTGGTGTGTCAGGTCCACGGCGTCATCCATTACTTGTGGGAACCAATACCAAAGCTTTAGGACACGGATGAAGGGAGGGAGCAAATCAGGTTACCTAAACAGAAGGCACCACGGCTTGCAAAACCTTGTTCCCAAAAACAGCCTCTGAAGAAGCAAAAATATCAAATTTGTAAAATTTGGCAAAAGTGTGCAGAGAAGACCAAGTCGCTGCCTTACATATCTGATTAACAGAAGCCTCGTTCTTGAAGGCCCATGTGGAAGCCACAGCCCTAGTGGAGTGAGCTGTGATTCGTTCAGGAGGCTGCCGTCCGGCAGTCTCATAAGCCAATCGGATAATGCTTTTCAGCCAGAAAGAAGGAGAGGTAGCAGTAGCTCTTTGTCCTCTCCTCTTACCAGAGTAAACGACAAACAAGGATGAGGTTTGTCTAAAATTCTTTGTTGCTTCTAAATAGAACTTTAAAGCACGGACTACATCTAAATTGTGTAACAAACGTTCCTTCTTTGAAACTGGATTCGGGCACAGAGAAGGAACAACTATTTCCTGGTTAATATTCTTGTTGGAAACAACTTTTGGAAGAAAACCAGGCTTGGTACGCAAAATAACCTTATCTGAATGGAACACCAGATAGGGTGGATCACACTGCAAAGCAGATAATTCAGAAACTCTTCTAGCAGAAGAAATAGCAACCAAAAACGGAACTTTCCAAGATAGCAACTTGATATCTATGGAATGTAAGGGTTCAAACGGAACCCCCTGAAGAACTGAAAGAACTAAATTTAGACTCCAAGAAGGAGTCAAGGGTCTGTAAACAGGTTTGATTCTGACCAAAGCCTGTACAAAAGCATGTACCTCTGGCACAGCTGCCAGTCGTTTGTATAACAAGACAGATAAAGCAGAAATCTGTCCTTTTAGAGAACTCGCTGACAATCCCTTATCCAAACCTTCTTGGAGACAGGAGAGGATCTTAGGAATTTTAATCTTACTCCAGGAGAATCCCTTGGATTCACACCAACAGATATATCTTTTCCATATTTTATGGTAAATCTTTCTAGTCACAGGTTTTCTGGCTTGGACCAGATAATCTATCACTGAATCTGAAAACCCACGCTTGGATAAAATCAAACGTTCAAGTTCCAAGCAGTTAGCTGCAGAGAAATTAGATTTGGATGTTCGAATGGACCTTGTACTAGAAGATCCTGTCTCAAAGGTAGCTTCCATGGTGGAGCCGATGACATATTCACCAGGTCTGCATACCAAGTCCTGCGCGGCCACGCAGGAGCTATCAGAATCACCGAGGCCTTCTCCTGTTTGATCCTGGCTACAAGCCTGGGAAGGAGAGGGAACGGTGGAAACACATAAGCTAGGTTGAACGACCAAGGCGCCACTAATGCATCCACTAGAGCGGCCTTGGGATCCCTGGATCTGGACCCGTAGCAAGGAACCTTGAAGTTCTGACGAGACGCCATCAGATCCATGTCTGGAATGCCCCATAATTGAGTCAACTGGGCAAACACCTCCGGGTGGAGTTCCCACTCCCCCGGATAGAAAATCTGACGACTCAGATAATCCGCCTCCCAGTTGTCTATTCCTGGGATGTGGATTGCAGATAGGTGGCAGGAGTGATCCTCCGCCCATTTGATGATGTTGGATACCTCTCTCTCATCGCCAAGGAACTCCTTGTTCCTTCCTGATGGTTGATGTAAGCTACAGTCGTCATGTTGTCTGACTGGAATCTTATGTATCCGGCCTTCGCTAGATGAGGCCAAGCCCGGAGAGCATTGAATATCGCTCTCAGTTCCAGGATGTTGATCGGGAGAAGAGACTCTTCCCGAGACCATAAACCCTGAGTTTTCAGGGAATCCCAGACCGCGCCCTAGCCTGATAGACTGGCCTCGGTCGTGACAATGACCCACTTTGGTCTGCAGAAACTCATTCCCTGAGACAGGTGATCCTGTCTACTGGAGCATGCACAGTTGTAATGGTCTTAGATGAATTCGAGCAAAAGGAACTATGTCCATTGCTGCAACCATCAACCCTACTACTTCCATGCACTGAGCTATGGAAGGCTGCAGAATAGAGAGAAGAACTTGACAAGCGTTTAGAAGCTTTGACTTTCTGACTTCTGTCAGGAAGATCTTCATTTCAAAAGAATCTATTATTGTTCCCAAAAAGGGAACTCTTGTCGACGGAGACAGGGAACTCTTTTCTACGTTCACCTTCCACCCGTGAGATCTGAGAAAGGCTAGAACAATGTCTGTATGAGCCTTTGCCGTGGAAAGAGACGACGCTTGAATTAGAATGTCGTCCAGATAAGGTGCCACTGCAATGCACCTTGGTCTTAGAACCGCTAGAAGGGACCCGAGCACCTTTGTGAAAATTCTGGGAGCAGTGGCAAGTCCGAATGGGAGAGCCACGAACTGATAATGTTTGTCCATAAAGGCGAACCTTAGGAACTGATGATGATCTTTGTGGATAGGAACATGTAGATACGCCTCCTTTAAATCCACGGTAGTCATATATTGACCCTCCTGGATTGTAGGTAAAATTGTTCGAATGGTTTCCATTTTGAACGATGGAACTCTGAGAAATTTGTTTAGAATTTTTAAATCCAGAATTGGTCTGAAAATTCCCTCTTTTTTGGGAACTACAAACAGATTTGAGTAAAAACCCCTGACCTTGTTCCACAGTTGGAACTGGGTGTATCACTCCCATCTTTAACAGGTCTTCTACACAATGTAAGAATGCCTGTCTACTTATTTGGTTTGAAGATAAGTGAGAAATGTGGAATCTTCCCCTTGGGGGTAGTTCCTTGAATTCTAGAAGATAACCCTGAGAGACTATTTCTAGTGTCCAGGGATCCTGAACATCTCTTGCCCAAGCCTGAGCAAAGAGAGAGAGTCTGCCCCCTACTAGATCCGGTCCCGGATCGGGGGCTACCCCTTCATGCTGTCTTGGTAGCAGCAGCAGGCTTCTTGGCCTGTTTACCCTTATTCCAGCCTTACATTGGTTTCCAAGCTGGTTTAGTCTAGGAAGCGTTACCCTCTTGTCTAGAGGCTGCCGAGTTAGAAGCCGGTCCGTTCCTGAAATTGCGAAAGGAACGAAAATTGGAATTATTCTTAGCCTTGAAAGGCCTATCCTGTGGGAGGGCATGGCCCTTTCACCCAGTGATGTCTGAAATAATTTCTTTCAATTCTGGCCCAAAAAGGGTCTTACCTTTGAAAGGGATATTAAGCAATTTTGTCTTGGAAGATATATCCGCCGACCAAGACTTTAGCCAGAGCGCTCTGCGCGCCACAATTGCAAACCCTGAATTTTTCGCCGCTAATCTCGCTAACTGCATAGCAGCGTCTAAAATAAAGGAATTAGCTAACTTAAGTGCGTGAATTCTGTCCATGACTTCCTCATACGGAGTCTCCCTACTGAGCGACTTTTCCAGTTCCTCGAACCAGAACCACGCCGCTGTAGTGACAGGAATAATGCACGAATATAGGCTGAAGGAGGTAACCTTGCTGTACAAAAATCTTTTTAAGCAAACCCTCCAATTTTTTATCCATAGGATCTTTGAAAGCACAATTGTCCTCAATGGGAATGGTCGTGCGTTTGGCTAGTGTAGAAACCGCCCCCTCGACCTTAGGGACTGTTTGCCATATGTCCTTCCTGGGGTCAACCATAGGGAACAATTTCTTAAATATAGGAGGAGGGACAAAAGGTATGCCTGGCTTCTCCCACTCCTTATTCACTATGTCCGCCACCCGTTTAGGTATCGGAAAGGCATCAGGGTGCACCGGGACCTCTAGGAACTTGTCCATCTTGCACAAGTTTTCTGGGATGACCAGATTGTCACAATCATCCAGAGTAGATAGCACCTCCTTAAGTAATGCGCGGAGATGCTTTGATTTAAATTTAAATGTCACAACATCAGGTTCTGCCTGCTGAGAAATTCTTCCTGTATCAGAAATTTCTCCATCTGACAAACCCTCCCTCACTGCCACTTCATACTGGTGTGAGGGTATGACAGAAAAATTATCATCAGCGCCCTCCTGCTCTACAGAGTTTAAAACAGAGCAATCGCGCTTTCTCTGAAATGCTGGCATTTTGGATAAAATATTAGCTATGGAGTTATCCATTACTGATGACAATTGTTGCATAGTAACAAGCATTGGCGCGCTAGAAGTACTAGGGGTCGCCTGCGCGGGCATAACTGGTATAGACACAGAAGGAGAATATGTAGAACTATCTCTACTTCCTTCATCTGAGGAATCATCTTGGGCAACCTTACTATTTGTGACAATACTGCCCTTACTGTGTTTGGACGCTATGGCACAATTATCACATATATTTGAAGGGGGAACCACATTGGCTTCCATACATACAGAACATGATCTATTTGAAGGTACAGACATGTTAAACAGGCTTAAACTGGTTAATAAAGTACAAAAACCATTTAAAAACAAAACCGTTACTGTCTCTTTAAATGTTAAACAGGGCACACTTTATTACTGAATATGTGAAAAACTATGAAGGAATTATCTAATCTTTACCAAATTTTCACTACAGTGTCTTAATGCATTCAAAGTATTGCACCCCAATTTTCAAGCTGTTAACCCTTAAAATGTGGAAACCGGAGCCGTTTGCAATTTTAACCCCACTACAGTCCCAGCCACAGCCTTTGTTGTGACTTCAACTATCCCAGAGGGGTATTTCAAGCCTTCTAGGAACGTTTTCAGAGGACACCAGACCCTCTCACATGCATGTGCATGCACTGTACTTAAAAGAAACTGCGCAATAATGGCGCGAAAATGAGGCTCTGCCTAATACAGTGAAAGGCCCTTCCTGACTGGGAAGGTGTCTTAACTAGTGCCTGGCGATAAAAAACGTTCCCCAAATAATAAAAGTGTGAAATCCACTACAAACTTTAAATAAAAACTTAAATAAACAATCGATTTAGCCCTTAAGAGTGTCCACCAGTTAATAGCCCATAATTAGCCCTTTATTCTATCTGAGTCTAAGAAAATGGCTTACCGATCCCCATGAGGGAAAATGACAGCCTTCCAGCATTACACAGTCTTGTTAGAAAAATGGCTAGTCATACCTTGAGCAGAAAAGTCTGCAAACTGTTCCCCCCAACTGAAGTTCTCTGAGCTCAACAGTCCTGCGTGGGAACAGCAATTGATTTTAGTTACTGCTGCTAAAATCATACTCCTCTTTAAAACAGAACTCTTCATCTCTTTCTGTTTCAGAGTAAATAGTACATACCAGTACTATTTCAAAATAACAAACTCTTGATAGAAGAAATAAAAAACTACAACTAACACCACAAACTCCTCACCATCCCCATGGAGATGCTACTTGTTCAGAGCGGCAAGGAGAATGACTGGGGGGCTGAGCCAGAGGGGGAGCTATATGGACAACTCTTGCTGTGTGCTCTCCTTGCCTTTCCCTGTAGGGGAGGAGAATATCCCACAAGTAATGGATGACGCCGTGGACCGGACACACCAATGTTGGAGAAAATGTATTCTGAATCATGAAAGAAATCAAATTGGGTTTAGTGTCCCTTTAAACTATCCACTTCTGTAAAAGGGTAGGATATTTCAGATTTACATTTTTTTGTAACCAGAGTATTTCTAATTTAGAAACATTTATTTTATATACAGAAATTCTTCCATATGTTTCATTTAACGGAAATATCTTTGGAGTATAAATATTAGGATGTATCACAAATATCAAGAGATCATCTGCAAAAAGTGCTAGTTCTATTTTTTTCATTTCCCATTTTGATACCTGGTAAAAGTGCCCTAAGTTTAATTGCCACTGATTCCAAAACCAAGTTAAAAAGGAGTGGGGACTGTGGGCAGTTTTGCCTTGTTCCTCTTGTCAACGAAAAAAACCAAAACGGTTTAGAAACCACTTGATTGATTAAAATATATGCTGGACTCCTAGCATCCATTTTCTTGATCATATGCATAACTGAAAAAAAATTTTTTTTCTAATGTGTGAAAAAGACACGACCATTCTACTTGGTTGAAGGCCTTCTCTGCATCTATTGATAGGAGGAAGGCCTTGTCCGAGAACTAATAATCTCTTCTCTTGCTGTGTATGATTCATTAGCAATAACTTGCAATATTTTCCTAATATTTGTTTTACCAGAATTCCTTCCTGGAACAAATCCTGATTAATCTGGATGAATTAAACTAGGGATAACATTTTAAAGTGACATTCCAGTGCTAAGCGCAATTAACCAGAGGTCAGGTTAGTGGGACTGAGAACCTCACGTAAAGGGTTAGGGTTAAAAAAAAAAAAAAAAATTTCATTAAACACAACATAAATAGATTAAAAATCCATTTACACTCATACATATACACTATCTAATAAAAATGATTCATACAAATATTAATAAAATAAAGTTATAATGGTTAAAATGTATATGGTATATGACAAGGTGTTTGACTGCAGATGGCTATATATATATATATATATGAGATCACTGCAACATTATCACTGTCTCTAGTTTTACTATTTATAGGTATGTGTTTGAGTAAAAATTAAAAATGTTGTTTTATTCTATAAACTACTGACATTTCTCCCAAATTCAAATGTCATTCAGAGCATTTATTTGGCGAAAATGAAACTGGTCAAAATATCTAAAAAGAGAAGATGTCCTGGAAACAGGCAGAGTCTTCTTTATGAAGGACACATGAATCAAGCGAAGTACAAGGTTATTCTGGAAGAAAACGTGCTTCCTTCTGCTCTGACAATGTTCCCCAAATCTGAGGATTGGTTTATCCAGCAGGACAATGCTCCATGCCACACAGCCAGGGGGGTGGAGGACCATCAGATCAAAACCCTGTCATGGCCAGCCAAATCTCCAGACCTGAACCCCATTAAAAACCTCTGGAATGCGATCAAGAGTAAGATGGCAAACACCCACATTTGCACATATATACAGACACCCACATGCACCCAGAGACACAAACACCCACATTTGCACATATATACATGCACCCAGAGACACAGACACCCACATTTGCACATTTATACAGGCACCCAGAGAGGCAGATACCCACATTTGCACATATATACATGCACCCAGAGATGCAGACACCCACATTTGCATGTATATATATATATATATATATATATATATATACACATATATATATATATACACACACAGGCACCCACATGCTTCCAGAGGCACAGACACCCACATTGGCACATACATACAGGCAAGCATATGCACATACATACTGACAGCCACATGCACCCAGAGAAGCACATATATACAGACACCCACATCCACCCAAAGATGCAGACACCCACATATGCACATAAATACAGGCACCCACATGCACCTAGAGGCACAGGCACCCACATGCACCCAGAGACACAGATAAGTAGCCACAATCACATGTACAACTATACAGGAATTTAGACATTCACAGGGACTCATAAAACACCACATACACAAACCTAGAATGGAAATCCAAACACAATCAAACACACACATATATATAGGCAAGTTTGATATAGAAGCTTAGGGGGGGTTAAAAGGCTTTTATAAGGAACATTTTAATTCCAGCAAGTGTTGCATAAGTAGATTGAAATGGTTAACAACTGTGTTCAAACAAGAATCCCCAGACCCATTCTTCACTATACTTTTTCTTTCATGATTTTTTTTAATGATATAGCTTTCACAACGCCTTAAAAAATGTAATCCTATCTTATAGCAGACATTTTCCTGCAGTGAAGTGTGCTCCTGGAGTGAGGCAGGACAGGCAGATGAAACGATCATTGAAAAGGAGGGAAGGAGATCAGAGCCGGCTGAAAGTGAGGGGAAATAATGAGCCGCTTCAGCTTTGCTCTGAATTGCTACCCTGTTCATCCTGCTAGCTGGTGCACCTGGCAAACTCTAGTTTGTATAATATGAAGAAGCACCCTCTTTATCAGTGGTTCGCAAACTTTTTCCAGTCACTCTCCCATTGGTTCTATTAACTCACCACCAGCACCCACTATCTTACCTGGTAAAAATATTATTCAGATGAACAGCATAATACCAAAGAGTGTAAATTAATTAAACATTTTAAAATGAAACCTTTTTTTTATTAAATATGTATTATTTTGTGACGCAAACTATTTTATGTCGTGCAAGAGTATTATACACCAGTGTTTATCAACTTCAGTCCTCAAGTACCCCTAACAGGACAGATTTTCATGATACTTTAACACAGGAGAAATAATTTGATGAATGAGAGCAAGCCAGTAACCATGGTTACTGATTAGCTCATTATCTTACCTGTGCTCTAGCTCAAATATCATTAAAGTCTGGCCTGTTAGAGGTACTTGAGGAATAGATTTGAAAAACACTGTTATACACCACATTTAGAGCCAGATTACAAGTGGAGCGATATTTAACGCTCCAGATCGAGCGCTAACTCCGCTAGAAGAAAGCTTTTTGCGCACGTCGGGTAGCACTCGTATTACAAGTTGAAAGAAAACTATTTTTGCTAGCGCGCTAACGCAACAAGCATAAAGAGCCGAACTTATTTATAATGTATTTATATGTGTATATTTGCCTGTAAATACATATAAATACATATCCATGTTTAGACATGTATGTGTATGTATCTCTATGTTAAAGCACTTTGTCTACTTTTTTTTCTCTAACACCTGAGAACTCATATCTTTGGGCCCTTATAACTTTTTTGTGCCATTTTTATTTTAAATATGTTTAATCAGATAGTGTTATTATGAGTATAACTGCACTTTGTAATGTATTTCTGATGTGTTTTGTGACACCTTTTATAATTTTGTGAGTCAAGGCAGTTCCAGATTCATTTTGGGTAGGATGATGGTAAGCCTCTCTGTATAGGTGGGTTTTCAAAGATTGTGTGAATCTATGCCAGGCTGGAGTCTGATGGAGCAGGGTAGAACGTTCCACAGGAAAGGTGCAGCTTGGAGGCGTACTGTACTGATCTCACCAAAGTCACTGCCAGATACACTCTCACAATAATCGCAATACTGAGAAAGATATATATATATTTTTTTTCCTTATTCATTTGGTAAATTATGAACCAACAGTCCGCATACCAAAATAATCCTAGAAACTCAAGGGGTTAAATTGAACTAACGTAAATTTATATGACAGAGCGCAATTTTGTGAGGTGCAACACTCATTGCGTAATATAAGTCAACTCAGTTTAATTGCAGACTGTAATCACAAATTTATGTGCTCACCACATTAAAACTGTCACATAAGATACTCTGTGTTGTACACACAATTGCATTATAGATACACATGTTTGTACAATAAAGTAATATATCAGGATATTATTTGAACTATAACAGTCGCAAATAAATAAGGGGGTTGAAAACCATGAGCCCCTAATTATATGATCTAATGTAAGTCTGTACCTCTTAGTGTAGATATTAACAACCACTGTACAACTGATGAAAGTATAATCTAAGTGTTGAAGTCATAACAGCATCAACATTGTTACCAGTGTAACGGTTGAAACCTAACAACACACATTAATCTGGGAGATGGTAACTAATTGTATCACAATAAAGTGGTGTGCTACTAGGATAATACATACATTAGTAAGTCACAAGACTATGGGGCCAATTTATCATATGTCTGTCCGACATGATCCGCTCAGACATTGCTGAGTGAACTGCTTGTGCAATGCCGCCCCCTAGCAGGGGATGTCAATCAACCCGATCGTATCTGATCGGGTTGATTGCTGTCCACCGCTTAGAGGCAGTGGACCAGTTAAGGAGCAGCAGTCTTCGGACCGCTGCTTCTTAACTGCTGTTTCCTGGAGTGCCTGAAGGCCCGCACGGAAACAGATGTTCTAGGCACCATACAGTGCTTAAAGGGCCAGTAAACCCACAAAATAATGTTATATAATTCAGCACATAGTGCATATTTCTACCTTAAAAGATTTTAGTGAAAAATTGCTATGAAAGTTGCACCAGGGCCCTGTGAATTCTAGTTACGCCTCTGCTCGCTCCTGCTACCAGACCAGGAGCGAGTTACATTGAGTTTAATTGCGCGATCGGGCCAGCTGTAAATAGACAGCGTGGCCGAAGGTTTAGGGAAAACAAACAGACCCGCTCAGTAGAGCCAGGAGCAATTTTTCACTAAAATCTTTTAAGGTAGAAATATGGCGCTAAGATGATGTTATATAATTCTGCACTATGTGCAGAATTATATAACATTTTGTGGGTTTACTGGCCCTTTAATAATTAGGCCCCTATATATCAGAAGTGGAACTATTAACAATTATTAGTTTACACATTATCATCGGCGAGATTGTTGCGACATTTTGGATACGATCACACTATAATTGTGTTATTTATTGTGTTTCCCTATATTACACACTAACGATAAATGCCGGATTGTTTGCAAATAGGAAACACTCACTCTATTATTGGAACACAGCAAGTTATTACTCTTGATATACATTTTTATTGTTCACCCATCTTTTAAAATTAATTAATAAATTTTGTTGATTTAGTCTGGACACAGAGTGCTATTAGGGCATTTCTTATTTTTGGAATTCTTTCCAATTTTTCTTTGGAGGCGAGAGAGGGACAAAGAGATTATATAAATGGAGAGACATAGGTCAAAGGTTGGTTGAAGAGGACAAGTCGGGGGGTATTTGGAGATGAGAGGAAATATAGTTGGGAGTAAGTCTGTTGAGTGCTTTATAGGTTAGTGTTATGAATTGTATTTCTAGAGTGTTTGGGGAGCCAGTGTAGAGACTGTCAGAGTGGAGCAGCTGATGTAGTTTGGCAACTTAGGTGGATTAGTCTAGCTGAAGCATTCATGGTAGATTGGCAGGGGAGAGGGTTTGGGAAGGCCATTTAGAAGTAGATTTCAGTAGTCAATGCATGACAAAATGAGGGAATGAATTAGTATTTGTGTAGTTTCTTGAGTAAGGAAAGAAAAAGGGTATTAATGCTGGTGTTTGCGCACATCGAGTTTATCGCTCGTATTAAAGTTGAAAGTAAACAAGATAAAAGGTGTCACTATGTGCAGAATTATTTAACATTATTTTTTAGGTTTACTGGCCCTTTAATATAACTGTGTTGGTTATGCAAAACTGGGTAATGGGTAATAATGGTATTATGTATCTTTTAAAACAATAAAAATTCTATTGTGGACTGTCCCTTTAAATAGCTCTACTAGACAGGTTCCTCTCTTTATTGTACTAGAAGCAGGATTAATTACCTTTCTGCCTACAGTTAAAGGGATAGTCTACAATAGAATTGTTATTGTTTTAAAAAGGAAATTTATGCTTACCTGATAAATTTATTTCTTCTACGATACGACGAGTCCACGGATTTCATCCTTACTTGCGGGATATTATCCTCCTGCTAACAGGAAGTGGCAAAGAGCACCACAGCAGAGCTGTATATTTAGCTCCTCCCTTCCCCTCCACCTCCAGTTATTCGACCGAAGGTTATAGGAAGAGAAAGGAAAAACTAAAAGATACAGAGGTGACTGTAGTTGTAAATAAAAATAATCTGTCTTAAATTGACAGGGAGGGCCGTAGACTCGTCGTATCGTAGAAGAAATCAGTTTATCAGGTAAGCATACATTTCCTTTTCTTCTACAAGATACAACGAGTCCACGGATTTCATCCTTACTTGTGGGATACAATACCAAAGCAACACGGATGAAAGGGAGGGACAAGACAGAGACCTAAACAGAAGGCACCACTGCTTGAAGAACTTTCCTCCCAAAATCAGCCTCAGAAGAAGCAAAAGTATCAAATTTATAATATTTGAAAAAGTATGAAGGGATGACCAAGTCGCAGCCTTACAAATCTGTTCAACAGATGCATCGTTTTTAAAGGCCCATGTGGAAGCCACAGCCCTAGTAGAATGAGCCGTAATTCTTTCAGGAGGCTGCTGTCCAGCAGTCTCATATGCCAGGCAGAAGATACTTCTCAGCCAAAAAGAAAGAGAGGTAGCCGTAGCTTTCTGACCCCTACACTTTCCAGAATAAACAATGAATAAAGAAGATGATTGACGGAAATCCTTAGTTGCCTGTAAGTAAAACTTTAAGGCACGGACCATGTCCAGATTATGCAACATACGCTCCTTCCTAGAAGAAGGATGAGGACATAAGGAAGGAACAACAATTTCCTGATTAATATTTTTGTTCGAAACAACCTTAGGAAGAAATCCAGGTTTAGTACGTAAAACCACCTTATCAGAATGAAAAATGAGATAAGGCGAATCACACTGTAACGCTGAAAGCTCAGAAACTTTTCGAGCAGAAGAAATATCAACCAAAACAGAACTTTCCAAGATAATAGCACATCTGCCAAACGTTTGTGAAACAAAATTGACAAAACAGAAATGTGTCCCTTTAAGGAACTTGCTGATAACCCTTTCTCCAGTTCTTCTTGGAGAAAAGACAGAATTCTAGGAATCCTAACTTTACTCCATGAGTAACCCTTGGATTCACACCAATAAAGATATTTACGCCATATCTTATGATAGATTTTTCTAGTGACAGGCTTTCTAGCCTGTATCAAAGTATTGATGACCGAATCAGAGAATCCTTGCTTCGATAAAATCAAGTGTTCAATCTCCACGCAGTCAGCTGCAGAGAAAGTAGATTTGGATGTTGGAAAGGACCTTGAATGAGAAGGTCCTGTCTCAAAGGAAGTTTCCACGGTGGCAGAGAGGACATGTCCACTAGATCCGCATACCAAGTTCTGCTTGGCCACGCAGGCGCTATCAGGATTACTGAAGCTCTCTCCTGTTTGATTCGAGCAATCACGCGTGGAAGGAGAGGAAATGGTGGAAACACATAAGCTAGGCTGAACAACCAAGGCACTGCCAAGGCGTCTATCAGTTCGGCCTGAGGATCCCTCGACCTGGATCCGTATCTTGGAAGCTTGGCATTCTGTTGAGATGCTATCAGATCCAATACCGGTCTGCCCCATCGTAAAATCAGTGAGGCAAACACCTCCGGGTGGAGTTCCCACTCCCCCGCATGAAAGGTCTGTCGACTTAGAAAATCCCCTTCCCAGTTCTCTACTCCTGGGATGTAGATTGCCGACAGATGACAAGAGTGGGCCTCCGCCCATCGGATTATCTTGAATATTTCTATCATCGCTAAGGAACTCCTTGTTCCCCCCTGATGATTGATATATGCCACAGTCGTGATGTTGTCCAACTGGAATCTGATGAATTTGGCCGAAGCCAACTGAGGCTACGCCTGAAGCGCATTGAATATTGCTCTCAGTTCCAGAATATTGATTGGAGTCCACACACCCTGAGCCTTCAGGGAATTCCAGACTGCACCCACAGCCCAGTAGAATGGCGTCCGTTGTCACTATCACCCACAAGGGTCTGCGGAAACAAGTTCTTTGGGACAGATGATCCGGCGACAACCACCAAAGAAGAGAGTCTCTGGTTTCTTGATCTAGATTTATCTGAGGAGATAAATCCGCATAATCCCCATTCCACTGTCCAAGTATGCACAGCTGCAGTGGTCTGAGATGAAAGCGAGCAAACAGAATGATGTCCATTGCCGCTACCATTAATCCAATTACCTCCATACACTGAGCCACTGATGGCCGAGGAATGGACTGAAGTGCTCGGCAAGTATTTAGAATCTTTGATTTTCTGACCTCCGTCAGAAATATCTTCATGGCTACCGAGTCTATCAGAGTTCCCAGGAAAGGAACCCTTGTCTGTGGAATTAGTGAACTTTTCTCTATGTTCACCTTCCAACCGTGAGTTCTCAGAAAAGACAACACTGTGTCCGTGTGAGATTTTGTCAGATGATATGTTAACGCCTGGATCAGAATATCGTCCAAATAAGGCGCCACTGCTATGCCACGCGGTCTGAGAACCGCCAAAAGAGACCCTAGAACCTTTGTGAAGATTCTGGGTGCTGTGGCCAACCCGAAGGGAAGAGGCACAAACTGATAATGTTTGTCCAGGAAGGCAAACCTTAGGAACTGATTATGATCCTTGTGGATAGGAATATGAAGGTAAGCATCCTTCAAGTCCACGGTAGTCATATATTGACCCTCCTGGATCATTGGTAAAATTGATCGTATAGTCTCCATCTTGAATGATGGACTCTGAGAAATTTGTTTAGACACTTGAGGTCTAAGATGGGTCTGAAAGTTCCAACTTTATTGGGAACCACAAATAGATTTGAGTAGAACCCCTGTCCCTGTTCCAATTGTGGAACTGGACAAATTACTCCCATGGTAAAAAGGTCTTTTACACAGCGTAAGAACGCCTCTCTTTTTATCTGGTTTGCAGATAATCTTGAAATATAAAATCTCCTGCTTGGGAGAAAATCCTTGAATTCCAATTGATAACCGTGGGTCACTATTTCTAGTGCCCAGGGGTCCTGAACATCTCTTGCCCAAGCCTGGGCAAAGAAAGAGAGTCTGCCCCCTACTAGATCCGGTCCCGGATCGGGGGCCGCCCCTTCATGCTGTCTTAGTAACAGCAGCGGGCTTTTTGGATTGTTTATCTTTATTCCAGTTCTGGTTGGATCTCCAGACTGACTTAGATTGGGTAAAATTCCCTTCCTGATTTGTGGAAGAAGAGGAAGCGGAGGGTCCTCCTTTAAAGTTCAGAAAGGAACGAAAAATATTTTGTTTACCCCTCATCTTAACAAACTTATCCTTAGGTAGGGCATGGCCTTTACCTCCTGTAATGTCAGAAATGATTTCCTTCAATTCAGGCCCAAAAAGGGTCTTACCTTTAAAAGGAATAGTTTTTGATGAGACATCAGCAGACCAAGATTTGAGCCACAACGCTCTACGTGCTAGGATAGCAAATCCTGCATTTTTCGCCGCTAATCTAGCAATTTGAAAACCAGCATCAGTAATAAAAGAATTAGCTAGCTTGAGAGCCTTAATTCTATCCAAAATGTCATCTAATGGGGTCTCAACCTTAAGAGACTCTTCTAGAGCTTCAAACCAAAAAGCTGCTGCAGTAGTTACTGGAACTATGCAAGCCGTAGGTTGTAAAAGAAAACCCTGATTATTAAATAATTTCTTTATTAGACCCTCTAATTTTTTGTCCATAGGGTCTTTGAAAGCACAACTGTCCTCAATGGGTATAGTTGTCCACTTAGCCAGAGTAGATATTGCTCCCTCTACCTTAGGGACCGTTTGCCACGAGTCCCGAATGGCGTCTGAGATGGGAAACATTTTCTTAAAATTAGGAGTGGGAGAAAATGGTATAACTGGTATATCCCATTCCTTTCTTATAATTTCCTAAATTCTTTTAGGAACCAGAAAAACATCAGTGTAAGTGGGCACTTCTAGATATTTATCCATCTTACACAACTTCTCTGGAGGTATTACAATAGGGTCACAATCATCCAGAGTCGCTAAAACCTCCCGGAGTAACAGGCGGAGGTGTTCAAGCTTAAATTTAAAGGACATAGTGTCCGAATCTGTCTGAGGTAGTACATTCCCTGAGTCTGAAATTTCTCCCTCAGACAGCAATTCCCTGACCCCCAACTCAGAACACTGTAAGGGTACATCAGAAATAGCTAATAAAGAATCAGAGGATTCAGTATTTACATTAATACCTGGCCTACTGCGTTTACCCTGTAACACTGGTAATGTAGATAATACCTCTGTAAGGGTAGTTGACATCTCCTGCAGAGTAAAAGAATTAGACGCACTAGAGGTACTAGGCGTCGCTTGTGTGGGCGTTAAAGGTTGTGGGGAGAATTAGATGGCATATCCTGATTCTCTTCAGACTGAGAATTATCCTTAGACACACTTTCATTACGTGAAAAGTAAATTTATGCTTACCTGATAAATTAATTTCTTCTATGGTACGACGAGTCCACGGATTCATCCTTTACTTGTGGGATATTATCCTCCTGCTAACAGGAAGTGGCAAAGAGCACCACAGCAGAGCTGTCTATATAGCTCCTCCCTTAGCTTCACCCCCCAGTCATTCGACCGAAAAAGGAGAAACTAAAAGGTGCAGAGGTGACTGAAGTTTAAAATAAAAAAATATAATCTGTCTTAAAATGACAGGGCGGGCCGTGGACTCGTCGTACCATAGAAGAAATTAATTTATCAGGTAAGCATAAATTTACTTTTCTTCTATAAGGTACGACGAGTCCACGGATTCATCCTTTACTTGTGGGATACAATACCAAAGCTACAGGACACGGATGAACGGGAGGGACAAGACAGATGGTTAAACAGAAGGCACCACTGCTTGAAGAACTTTTCTCCCAAAAATAGCCTCCGAAGAAGCAAAAGTATCAAATTTGGAAAAGGTATGAAGCGAAGACCAAGTCGCAGCCTTACAAATCTGTTCAACAGAAGCATCATTTTTAAAAGCCCATGTGGAAGCCATCGCTCTAGTAGAGTGAGCTGTAAACCTTTCAGGAGGCTGCTGTCCAGCAGTCTCGTATGCCAAACGGATGATGCTTTTCAGCCAAAAAGAAAGAGAAGTAGCCGTAGCTTTTTGACCTCTACGTTTTCCAGAATAGACAACAAACAAAGAAGATGTTTGACGGAAATCTTTGGTTGCTTGCAAGTAAAACTTCAAAGCACGAACCACGTCCAAGTTGTGCAACAGACGCTCCTTCTTAGAGGAAGGATTAGGACACAGAGAAAGAACAACAATTTCCTGATTGATATTCCTATTAGTAACAACCTTACCACTAGATTTAGAGTTTTGCGTTAGCCGTCCAAACCAGCGTTAAGGGGTCCTAACGCTGGTTTTGGCCGCCCGCTAGTATTTAGAGTCAGTCAGGAAAGGGACTAACGCTCACTTTCCAGCCGCGACTTTTCCATACCGCAGATCCCCTTACACCAATTGCGTAGCCTATATTTTCAATGGGATCTTCCTAACGCCGGTATTTAGAGTCTTGGCTGAAGTGAGCGTTAGAACTCTAACGACAAAACTCCAGCCGCAGAAAAAAGTCAGGAGTTAAGAGCTTTATGGGTTAACGCCGGTTAATAAAGCTCTTAACTACTGTGCTCTAAAGTACACTAACACCCATAAACTACCTATGCACCCCTAAACCGAGGTCCCCACACATCGCCGCCACTATAATTAAATTTTTTAACTCCTAATCTGCCGACCGCACACCACCGCAACCTACATTATCCCTATGTACCCCTAATCTGCTGCCCCTAACATCGCAGACACCTACATAATATTTATTAACCCCTAATCAGCCCCCCCCAACGTTGCCGCTACCTTACATACACTTATTAACCCCTAATCTGCCGACCGGACCTCGCCGCTACTCTAATAAAGTTATTAACCCCTAAAGCTAAGTCTAACCCTAACCCTAACACCCCCCTAAGTTAAATATAATTTAAATCTAAAAATAAAATAAATCTTATTGGGGGGCGGAGCCAACAGCCAAGCAGAGAAGACGTGTTTTAGAGAGCTCCTGTAAAGATTTATTTAAAATAACAGCAAAATGGCATTTTTTCATTGTAATCTGTCTCAACCCTAATAGTGTGCAAGCAGGACTGTTCTTGCAGTGATTGTGAATCACCTTACTTGTTGATCAAGTCAGATAATTATCCTACTTGCCTCCGCTAACTGATAGATGCCTAGCCCGCTGCGGCCTATAGCAGTTGTGGTGTCAGATATGGAGTGAGACTTCGCAGATATATATGAAGCACTGTGGAAGCTTGGCATACAACTGGATGCTGGCTATGAGGAACTATCAGCCTGCCTAAGGCCCACAGTAAATCAGCAAGTGTCCCTGACGCAAGACAGATGGGACAATAAGAAACTGCCGACTCTCAAAAAGCAACACCCTTTACGAGGGGAACAGATAAGAGAGGTGACTGGAGAAGTTATGCCTAGAATAGCCGGTATCACGATGGGACCGATTCTGCTGCACAGTGGCCATATCACGGATGCTAGAGGAACACCATGCGCTCAAACCAAAATTCCTGCGCTGACACAGCAATCCGGAGATCTATATGCCCAAGGAGAGTTTGTGCACCTTCAAGTTGGCGCCATTACCTCTGCATCCTCTGACACAGAGCCTACAGAGCTGTTAACAGGGTCACTCATAGCTCTGCACCTGGTCGAGAAGAGCAAAAGACTTGTGGTTAGTGCCACGGATATCAGGGAAGATATCGGAGCTATGCTGTGCAACGCTGATTGCCCGACACGCTTATGTAAGAATCCTACATGCACTGACACCGGTCATTTTACGTTTACTAAACCAGGCTGGTTTTTTGAAATGACAATCCTCATGCAGTCTCAATTAGTGCCTATATTGCTTTTGAGGGCTTTTAATCTACGGGCCGTTGTGCAGTGTGGGAGTTGGGTCCGCCTGGGTATTGGTTAGAGTGGAGGCTTTTGCCAAGATGGGTATGGAGGCAAGCTGAGGCTGGATTGCCCTTCTTTCTTTACTGGTACCTCCTGGATGCCTACGTATGCCCAAGGAAATAACTGCTAACTTGGACTGTTTTATAGTGTCTAGGGCAATCTGAAAAACCCCAAGTATCCCACACAACGTATCCCCAGTCACTGTAAACTGCAGCATATATGGCAAGCTTTATTTTACATGCTGTTTAACTGTTCTTAGTTACAAGATGGCAATCGCCCGAGTTGTATTAACCCTCCATGACTATTAAGTTAGATCTCTCTGTTCTCATTCCTGCACCCCATTTGCTGCTGAAGCTGGACTCTTGACACATGGTTCACCTAGCCGGAACTTCCCTGCTGAACTTTTGCTGAGGCTAGACTTTTGTAAAGTTTAGACTAATATAGCATGTAGCTATAGTTATATAAATGATGTAATACTGTTGAATATGCATATTAGCTGTCTGCTGTGATGATATTACCTCTTTACTGACCCTAAGTTTGAAGTATACATGGTGCTCTCACCTTCTTACCCTTGTACTAACAGGCATGCTCATATCACATAGGATTGGGTCTAATATTCCCAAGTACTACATTAGTATGTAGGGTGGCTGAGCTAGGTGCCTATTTAATGTGCAGCTGAACTTTATATAGATTTAGAGAATGCTGTATACACATGTTTATATATGCAACATAGTAATGTCCTAAGCTTGACATTAGTAGCTCTAAAAACTTTCAGCATAGTGTAATCTCCCAATACTAATAAGTTTATACCCCTCTGTTTAGTTTAGATAGAGTGGTGCTCGCAGCCAGGATAATACACCACTGTCTTGCTTATGAGTTCATTGCTTTCCCTACTGAAATGCTGGTAAGCCTCTTATAAGCGGGGTTTTGTTACCAATACTGTCTTATGAACTGAGATCCTCCACTTGCTCCTATTTCCTGCATATTTCAGGACATCTAATTCTGCATAGTTCTGTTGTGGGGCCTAGTTCTTTTATATGCCATAAAGGATTCATTGTAAAATTGGAAGGTCATATATTTGACCATGCTTAAACTGTATAATGTGGTGTTTTCTAAGCCCAAGTTGTAGCTATTTAGCTATTCTATGGCCAATTTCCCTTTCCCAGTTCGAATAGCACTAGCTTAGACCACATGTCTGTTTATCCCTCCACAGTTTTTATAGCATTTACCAATTCTGTTAATTATTGCATTAAGATGTTTTACATTCATATACATGCTCCAAAAGGTTTGTTAAAGCCCCAGTAGTATAATATCTGACTTACACCAGTGGCTGACCTATACCACATATTTAACTTTTAGTTCCTCTTGTATCATGCTGTAGTTTAATACCATGTTCTGTATATATCAAAGGTCTCAAGTTTGTATTTGAATCATAATTAACCTGAACATAAGTGTTAGATTTATGCCCGGCTTAGTTTAAGACTAGATGTAGTATTTATTATACAATAGCATTTAGGATTGATATATTAATATATGCACGTATTGGCTAACAACTGTTTTACAGTACTATCGTGATATAGTAGATAGCTACCTTTAACTTCTGAACCCATCTCTGTTTATTAGTCTTATAACTGGAAGGTTTACTCTCCATTCAGTTTAGTACATATGTCACCTGTACATATAGTAATAACGGAATTCATTGATAGGCTGATGGCGTATTCAGAGCTCACTAATATTTATATGCTTTTTATCTACACCTATATGTCTCTGTTATATTGCCTGATAGGTAGTTCCCCCAATATGCGGAACCATTCTACTCACTATATGATTGTACCTTATAATCGTTTTGCTTCCACCTATAACAGATATAACAGTCATTTTGTTTGCATAAGTTAAAATTACTACCACTGTTCTATATTAACTACTTCCTATTAGTCTAATGACAACTCTCTCTTACAAAGTTATGTAATACTGCGATGTCATATGTTACTCCATATATTTTAGAGATGTTACTAAAAATCTTATCGCTTACATGCTTCAAACTGGAGCTCCCAAGCTAGATAGGGTTACTCCTATATAAGGTGTTTTTCTTTTGCTAATGTCGACCTAAGCTTTGTGTTATATAATTCCACCTCCACATACTCCTTATAATCTTTATGGCCCATGACATCTATGGTTAATGCGCATTACCTATAGGTTTATTGTTACTTATAACATAAATACTTCAAATAACCTTCTATGTGCCTTGACCTTATGCCAGGCATATACAAATATGTCCTACTAGGGGAGATTCTCAACTTTTGTTAAACCTCTTATATGATATGGGATATCCGTAAATTTATTAACTCCCGTATAGCTTAGTCTTGCACGCCACGCATTATGTTGTAATGAATAATTGACCTAGTCAATTAACATCTCTATGGTCTTCTGCCCCCCCCCCCCCCATTATTGGTGACCATAGCTAGTTACATTGCTATCCCTATTATTTTCATCAAATAACTTAAGCACGTAATAATATAAATACATCGAAAAATCATTTGTATAAGCGGTGCTTACCCGATGACATTTCCCTAATTTCCCCACTCGCTCTTTATTTTGCTCTTGATATCATGACCCTACCCTTAACAATAAGAAGCATTCAATCATATGACGAATTAGTTCATAAAAAATTGGGTCTATCTAGTAGCTACAGTGCTCTTTCAGAGCATCTTTTACCACTATGGCCCGGAATAATAGCTACCCACAGTATCCTATAAAAAACATAAATGGAGGGTTTCAGATATGTTTTGACATTCATGTTATGTTTTCTTTTCCTGTCATATTGTTGTTAAAACAATCACTGCTATGTTTTGTAATATGTATATGTCATGGTTTTATGTTGTCATTTTGAAAAACCCTCAATAAAAATTATTCAAAAAAAAAATAAATAAATAAATAAATCTTATTAAATAAATTAATCCTATTTAAAGCTAAATACGTACCTATAAAATAAAACCTAATATAGCTACAATATAACGAATAATTATATTGTAGCTATTTTAGGATTTATATTTATTTTACAGGCAACTTTGTATTTATTTTAACTAGGTACAATAGCTATTAAATAGTTAATAACTATTTAATAGCTACCTAGTTAAAATAATTACAAAATTACCTGTAAAATAAATCCTAACCTAAGTTACAATTAAACCTAACAATACACTATCAATTAATTAATTAATTAACTAAACTACCTACAGATTAGGGGTACATAGCTATAATGTAGGTTGCGGCGGTGTACGCAGCGGCAGATTAGGGGTTAATAAGTGTAAGGTTAGGGGTGTTTAGACTCGGGGTTCATGTTAGGGTGTTAGGTGCAGACATAAAATGTATTTCCCCATAGGAAACAATGGGGCTGCATTAGGAGCTGAACGCTGCTTTTTTGCAGGTGTTTGGTTTTTTTTTTCACCTGGCTCAGCCCCATTGTTTCCTATGGGGAAATCGTGCACGAGCACGTTTAGCCAGCTCACCGCTACCGTAAGCAGCGCTGGTATTACAGTGAGATGTGGAGCTAAATTTTGCTCTAAGCTCACTTTTTTGTGGCTAACGCCGGGTTTTAAAATAACCTGTAATACCAGCGCTGTCTTAAGTGAGCGGTGAGAATAAAAGGCTCGTTAACAAGGCAAGCCTTACCGACAAAAACTCGTAATCTAGCCGAATGTGTTCACGCCCGAGTAAATGTTAGGGTGTTAGGTGCAGACTTAGGAAGTGTTTCCCCACAGGAAACAATGGGGCTGCGTTAGGAGCTGAACGCTGCTTTTTTGCAGGTGTTAGGAGCACGTTTTTGAAGCTGGCCGCGTCCGTAAGCAACGCTGGTATTGAGAGTTGAAGTGGCGGTAAATTATGCTCTACGCTCCCTTTTTGGAGCCTAACGCAGCCCTTCAGAGAACTCTAAATACCAGCGTTATTTAAAAGGTGCGGGGGAAAAAAAACATGTGTAGCTAACGGTTAGGAAGGAATCCAGGTTTGGTACACAAAACCACCTTATCAGCATGGAAAACAAGATAAGGCGAGTTGCATTGCAATGCAGATAGTTCAGAAACTCTTCGAGCCAAAGAGATAGCAACTAAAAACAGAACTTTCCAAGATAGAAGCTTAATATCTATGGAATGCATAGGTTCAAACGGAACCCCTTGAAGAACTTTAAGAACTAAATTCAAACTCCATGGTGGAGCAACAGGTTTAAACACAGGCTTGATTCTAACTAAAGCCTGACAGAACGACTGAACGTCTGGAACATCTGCCAGATGCTTGTGCAGTAGAATTGAGAAAGCAGATATCTGTCCCTTTAAGGAACTAGCTGATAGCCCCTTCTCCAATCCTTCTTGGAGAAAGGACAAAATCCTAGGAATCCTGATCTTACTCCATGAGTAGCCTTTGGATTCGCACCAATAAAGATATTTACGCCATATCTTATGATAAATTTTCCTAGTGACAGGCGTTCGAGCCTGAATCAAGGTATCAATGACCGACTCAGAGACACCCCGCTTGGATAAAATAAAGCGTTCAATCTCCAAGCAGTCAGCCTCAGAGAAACTAGATTTGGATGCTGGAACGGACCTTGAATCAGAAGGTCCTGTCTCAGTGGCAGAGTCCATGGTGGAAGAGATGACATGTCCACCAGGTCTGCATACCAAGTCCTACGTGGCCACGCAGGTGCTATCAAAATCACTGAAGCTCTCTCCTGTTTGATTCTGGCAATCAAACGAGGAAGGAGAGGAAATGGTGGAAACACATAAGCCAGGTTGAAAGACCAGGGTACTGCTAGAGCATCTATCAGTACTGCCTGAGGATCCCTTGACCTGGACCCGTAACAAGGAAGTTTGGCGTTCTGACGAGAAGCCATCAGATCCAATTCTGGTGTGCCCCATTGCTGAATCAATTGTGCAAACACCTCCGGATGGAGTTCCCACTCCCCTGGATGAAAAGTCTGACGACTTAGAAAATCCGCTTCCCAGTTCTCCACTCCTGGGATATAGATTGCTGATAGATGGCAAGAGTGAGTCTCTGCCCATCTAATAATTTTGGTAACCTATATCATCGCTAGAGAACTCTTTGTTCCCCCTGATGATTGATATATGCTACAGTCGTGATATTGTCCGACTGAAATCTTATGAATCTGGCCGAAGCCAGCTGATGCCACGCCTGAAGCGCGTTGAATATCGCTCTCAGTTCCAGAATATTTATCGGGAGGAGAGCCTCCTTCTGAGTCCACAAACCCTGTGCTTTCAGGGAATACCAGACTGCACCCCAGCCCAATAGGCTGGCGTCCGTCGTCACTATGACCCATGCTGGCCTGCGGAAACACATTCCCTGGGACAGATGATCCTGTGACAACCACCAAAGAAGAGAGTCTCTGGTCTCTTGATCCAGATTTATCTGAGATAAATCTGCATAATCCCCATTCCACTGTTTGAGCATGCATAGTTGCAGTGGTCTGAGATGCAAGCGAGCAAACAGAACTATGTCCAATGCCGCTACCATTAGTCCGATTACCTCCATACACTGAGCCACTGATGGCCGAGGAATGGAATGAAGAGCTCGGCAGGTGGTTAAAATCTTTGATTTCCTGACCTCCATCAGAAAAATTTATGTCCACCGAATCTATCAGAGTTCCCAGGAATAGAACTCTTGTGAGAGGGATAAGTGAACTCTTTTTTACGTTCACCTTCCACCCGTGAGATCTTAGAAAAGCCAACACGATGTCCGTGTGAGATTTGGCTAGTTGGTAAGTCGACGCCTGAATTAAGATATCGTCCAGATAAGGCGCCACTGCTATGCCCCGTGGCCTTAGAACCGCCAGAAGGGACCCTAGCACCTTTGTGAAAATTCTGGGAGCTGTGGCCAACCCGAAGGGAAGAGCCACAAACTGGTAATGCTTGTCCAGAAAGGCGAACCTGAGGAACTGGTGATGATCTTTGTGGATAGGGATGTGTAGATACACATCCTTTAAGTCCACGGTGGTCATATATTGACCCTCCTGGATCATTGGTAAAATAGTTCGAATGGTCTCCATCTTGAAGGATGGGACTCTGAGGAATTTGTTTAGGATCTTGAGATCTAAAATTGGTCTGAAGGTTCCCTCTTTTTTGGGAACCACAAACAGATTGGAGTAGAACCCCTGCCCTTGTTCTGTTTTTGGAACTGGACAGATCACTCCCATGGTATATAGGTCTTCTACACAGCGTAAGAACACCTCTCTTTTTGTCTGGTTTACAGACAATTGAGAAAGATGGAATCTCCCCCTTGGAGGAAAATCTTTGAAATCTAGAAGATGCCCCTGGGTTACGTTTTCTAAAGCCCAGGAGTCCTGAACGTCTCTTGCCCAAGCCTGGGCAAAGAGAGAAAGTCTGCCCCCTACTAGATCCGGTCCCGGATCGGGGGCTACCCCTTCATGCTGTCTTGGTGGCAGCAGCGGGCTTCTTGGCCTGTTTACCTTTGTTCCAAGTCTGGTTAGGTCTCCAGACTGACTTGGATTGAGCAAAATTCCCCTCTTGCTTTTGAAGTTTCGAAAGGAACGAAAATTATTTTGTTTGGTCCTCATCTTATTTGTCTTATCCTGAGGAAGGGCATGGCCTTTCCCTCCAGTGATGTCTGAAATGATCTCTTTCAGTTCAGGCCCGAATAGGGTCTTACCCTTGAAAGGGATGGCTAAAAGCTTGGATTTTGATGACACATCAGCAGACCAGGACTTAAGCCATAACGCTCTACGCGCTAAAATGGCAAAACCTGAATTCTTTGCCGCTAATTTAGCCAGTTGAAAAGCGGCATCTGTAATGAAAGAATTACCTAGCTTGAGAGCCCTAATTCTATCCAGAATATCAGCTAATGGGGTCTCAACCTGAAGAGCCTCCTCCAGAGCCTCGAACCAAAAAGCAGCTGCAGTAGTTACAGGAACAATGCACGCTAAAGGTTGGAGAAGAAAGCCCTGATGAACAAATATTTTCTTTAGGAGACCCTCTAATTTTTTATCCATAGGATCTTTGAAAGCACAACTGTCCTCAATAGGTATAGTTGTACGCTTAGCCAGGGTAGAAATAGCTCCCTCCACCTTAGGGACCGTCTGCCACGAGTCCCGCATGGTGTCTGATATGGGAAACATTTTCTTAAAAGTAGGAGGGGGAGCGAACGGAATACCTGGTCTATCCCACTCCTTAGTAACAATGTCCAAAATCCTCTTAGGGACCAGAAAAACATCAGTGTAGGCAGGAACCTCTAGAAATCTGTCCATTTTACACAATTTCTCTGGAACTACAATAGGGTCAAAATCATCCAGAGTCGCTAAAACCTCCCTGAGCAATAAGCGGAGGTGTTGTAGTTTAAATTTAAAAGCCGTCATATCTGAGTCTGTCTGAGGGAACATCTTTCCTGAATCAGAAATCTCTCCCTCAGACAGCAAATCCCTCACCCCCAACTCAGAACATTGTGAGGGTACATCGGATATGGCTAATAAAGCGTCAGAGGGCTCAGCATTTGTTCTCACACCAGACCTACTGCGCTTCCCCTGCAACCCAGGCAGCTTAGATAAAACCTCTGTTAGGGTGTATTCATAACTGCGGCCATATCTTGCAGGGTGAAAGAATTAGACGCACTAGAAGTACTTGGCGTCGCTTGTGCGGGCGTTAATGGTTGTGAACAATGACTTTCCTCAATGTCAGACATGTTGAACAGGCTAGTAATGACTACAAACAAGCATGAAAACACTTTATTTAGTGAAAAAAAAGTAAATTTATGCTTACCTGATAAATTGATTTCTTCTATGGTAAGACGAGTCCACGGATTCATCCTTTACTTGTGGGATATTATCCTCCTTCTAACAGGAAGTGGCAAATAGCACCACAGCAGAGTTGTCTGTCACGGATACCAGACGGCTAAGGCTATCCCCCACCCCCCCTACAACCTCACCCCTGTTTATTCTCAGTGGTTTGGGGCTCCTCAGAGCAACCACCATCTCTGGAAGCTGTTTGTTTGCTTTGTGTTGGCTTGTTTTTGTGTTCAGAGAAAAGTTGGTGTATGAACAGGAAAACCCTCCTAGGCTGGCCGGGCTCCTGGAACTCCCGGTCGGCTGCCTCACAACGGACACCCGCCTAACCCCTCTCAGGCTGGCCAAGCTCCTGGAACTCCCAGTCGGCCACAGGACAGCAGAACACCTGCTAACTTTAACCCAGGTCGCTCCAGCAACCATGTGCCCCAGAGCTCCGCTCTTTTTGGGATTAGTAGCCCCTGGGGAGTACAAGGGGTGGTGGAATTACCGGAGGCAAGCTCCTTTGGGAACCGGGGGTTTTGGACACCCCTAAGCCAATAACTTTAACGGACTGTAACTCCGGTCCCCAGTAACGAATCATGCTGATTTTTGGACTCTGAAAACTGGGGACAGAGAGCTTTAAAATGACACCCTGGAAGTGCCGCCGCTCCACCGGGATCACCCCGAAACCACCACCCATATGTATTGGGATTATGTGGGACTGTGGCTCCTATGGAGGTGCCGGGCTGTCTGGAGGGGCGGGAATGGAGGGAAAATAGTGGGATTGTTCAGGGTCTTATCAAGATGAGCTGTCTGTATAAAAGGAGTGCATGTTTTCAATAAAATCAGTTCCTGTCTAACCTGAATGCTAGTGTGTCTAGTTATTTGGGTTGGTTTCAGCTAAAATCACTTTCCTGCGCTACATAGCAGCCTGTTCCAAGCAGAGAAAGGATCCTCAGGCAGAGCTATCCAGCCTGGGTAGCTGGAGTCTGCCACAGGGTGGGACCCTGAGTACTGGTGCTGTCGGGCATCAGGGGTGGCTACAGGTTGTGGTCACTTGCCAGCTACATAGCTGCAGTCGGCAGGAAGGAAGCAGGACCCGTTTGTCGGAGATACCCAGTCGGGGTAGCCGGGGGTATCTGTCACACTGTCTATATAGCTCCTCCCTTAGCTCCACCCCCCAGTCATTCGACCGAAAGTACAGGAAGAAAAAGGAGAAACTACAAGGTGCAGAGGTGACTGAAGTTTAAATAAAAAAAATATCATCTGTCTTAAAATGACAGGGCGGGCCGTGGACTCGTCTTACCATAGAAGAAATCAATTTATCAGGTAAGCATAAATTTACTTTTCTTCTATAAAGGTAAGACGAGTCCACGGATTCATCCTTTACTTGTGGGATACAATACCAAAGCTACAGGACACGGATGAACGGGAGGGACAAGACAGATGGTTAAACAGAAGGCACCACTGCTTGAAGAACTTTACTGCCAAAAATAGCCTCCGAAGAAGCAAAGGTATCAAATTTGTAAAATTTGGAAAAGGTATGAAGCGAAGACCAAGTCGCAGCCTTACAAATCTGTTCAACAGAAACATCATTTTAAAAAGCCCATGTGGAAGCCACGCTCTAGTAGAGTGAGCTGTAATTCTTTCAGGAGTCCAGCAGTCTCGTATGCCAAATGGATGATGCTTTTCAGCCAAAAAGAAACAGAGGTAGCCGTAGCTTTTTGACCTCTACGCTTTCCAGAATAGACAACAAACAGAGAAGATGTTTGACGGAAATCTTTGGTCGCTTGCAAGTAAAACTTCAAAGCACGAACCACGTCCAAGTTGTGCAACAGACGCTCCTTCTTAGAGGAAGGATTAGGACACAGAGAAGGAACAACAATTTCCTGATTGATATTCCTATTAGGAACAACCTTAGGAAGGAACCCAGGTTTGGTACGCAAAACCACCGTATCAGCATGGAAAACAAGATAAGGCGAGTCGCATTGCAATGCAGATAGTTCAGAAACTCTTCGAGCCGAAGAGATAGCAACTAAAAACAGAACTTTCCAAGATAGAAGCTTAATATCTATGGAATGCATAGGTTCAAACGGAACCCCTTGAAGAACTTGAAGAACTAAATTCAAACTCCATGGCGGAGCAACAGGTTTAAACACAGGCTTGATTCTAACTAAAGCCTGACAGAACGACTGAACGTCTGGAACATCTGCCAGACGCTTGTGCAGTAGAATTGATAAAGCAGATATATGTCCCTTTAATGAACCAGCTGATAGCCCCTTCTCCAATCCTTCTTGGAGAAAGGACAAAATCCTAGGAATCCTGATCTTACTCCATGAGTAGCCTTTGGATTCGCACCAATAAAGATATTTACGCCATATCTTATGATAAATTTTCCTGGTGACAAGCTTTCGAGCCTAAATCAAGGTATCTATGACCAACTCCGAGAACCCCCGCTTGGATAAGATCAAGCGTTCAATCTCCAAGCAGTCAGTCGCAGAGAAACTAGATTTGGATGCTGGAACGGACCTTGAATCAGAAAGTCCTGTCTCAGTGGCAGAGACCATGGTGGGAAAGATGACATGTCCACCAGGTCTGCATACCAAGTCCTGCGTGGCCACGCAGGTGCTATCAAAATTACCGAAGCTCTCTCCTGTTTGATTCTGGCAATCAAACGAGGAAGGAGAGGAAATGGTGGAAACACATAAACCAAGTTGAACGACCAGGGTACTGCTAGAGCATCTATCAGTACCGCCTGAGGATCCCTTGACCTGGACCCGTAACGAGGAAGTTTGGCGTTCTGACGAGACGCCATCAGATCCAATTCTGGTGTGCCCCATTGCTGAATCAATTGTGCAAACACCTCCGGATGGAGTTCCCACTCCCCCGGATGAAAAGTCTGACGACTTAGAAAATCCACTTCCCAGTTCTCCACTCCTGGGATATAGATTGCTGATAGATGGCAAGAGTGAGTCTCTGCCCATCTAATTATTTTGGTAACCTCTATCATCGCTAGAGAACTCTTTGTTCCCTCCTGATGATTGATATATGCTACAGTCGTGATATTGTCCGACTGGAATCTTATAAATCTGGTCAACGCCAGCTGAGGCCACGCCTGAAGCGAGTTGAATATCGCTTTCAGTTCTAGAATATTTATCGGGAGGAGAACCTCCTCCTGAGTCCACAAACCCTGTGCTTTCAGGGAATTTCAGACTGCACCCCAGCCCAATAGGCTGGCGTCCGTCGTCACTATGACCCATGCTAGCCTGTGGAAACACATTCCCTGGGACAGATGATCCTGTGACAACCACCAAAGAAGAGAGTCTCTGGTTTCTTGGTCCAGATTTATCTGAGGAGATAAATCTGCATAATCCCCATTCCACTATTTGAGCATGCAAAGTTGCAGTGGTCTGAGATGCAAGCGAGCAAATGGAACTATGTCCATCGCCGCTACCATTAAGCCGATTACCTCCATACACTGAGCCACTGACGGCCGAGGAATGGAATGAAGAGCTCGGCAGATGGATAACATTTTTGATTTCCTGACCTCCGTCAGAAAATTTTTCATTTTTACCGAATCTATCAGAGTTCCCCGGAATGGAACTCTTGTGAGAGGGATAAGAACTCTTTTTTACGTTCACCTTCCACCCGTGAGATCTTAGAAAAGCCAATACGATGTCCATGTGAGACTTGGCTAGTTGGTAAGTCGACGCCTGGATTAATATATTGTCCAGATAAGGCGCCACAGCTATGCCCTGTGGCCTTAGAACCGCCAGAAGGGACCCTAGCACCTTTGTGAAAATTCTTGGAGCCGTGGCCAACCCGAAGGGAAGAGCCACAAACTGGTAATGCTTGTCCAGAAAGGCGAACCTGAGGAACTGGTGATGATCTTTGTGGATAGGAATGTGTAGATACGCATTCTTTAAGTCCACGGTGGTCATATATTGACCCTCCTGGATCATCGGCAAAATAGTCCGAATGGTCTCCATCTTGAAGGATGGGACTCTAAGGAATTTGTTTAGGATCTTGAGATCCAAAATTGGTCTGAAGGTTCCCTTTTTTTGGGAACCACAAACAGATTGGAGTAGAACCCTTGTCCCTGTTCTGATTTCGGAACTGGGAAGATCACTCCCATGGTATATAGGTCTTCTACACAGCGTAAGAACGCCTTTCTTTTTTCTGGTTTACAGACAATTGAAAAAGATGGAATCTCCCCCTTGGGGGAGAATCTTTGAAATCTAGAAGATACCCCTGGGTTACTATTTCTAAAGCCCAGGAGTCCTGAACGTCTCTTGCCCAAGCCTGAACGAAGAGATAAAGTTTGCCCCCTACTAGATCCGGTCCCGGATCGGGGGCTACCCCTTCATGCTGTCTTGGTGGCAGCAGCGGGCTTCTTGGCCTGTTTACCCTTGTTCCAAGTCTGGTTAGGTCTCCAGACTGACTTGGATTGAGCGAAATTCCCCTCTTGCTTTGAGGCAGGGGAAGAGGTAGAGGGACCACCTTTGAAGTTTCGAAAGGAACGAAAATTATTTTGTTTGGTCCTCATCTTATTCGACTTATCCTGCGGAAGGGCATGGCCCTTCCCTCCAGTGATGTCTGAAATGATCTCTTTCAGTTCAGGCCCGAATAGGATCTTACCCTTGAAAGGGATGGCTAAAAGCTTAGCTTTTGATGACACGTCAGCAGACCAGGACTTAAGCCATAACGCTCTACGCGCTAAAATGGCAAAACCTGCATTTTTCACCACTAATTTAGCCAGTTGAAAAGTGGCATCTGTAATGAAAGAATTAGCTAGCTTGAGAGCCCTAATTCTATCCAGAATCTCATCTAATGGGGTCTCAATCTGAATAGCCTCTTCCAGAGCCTCGAACCAAAAGGAAACTGCAGTAGTTACAGGAACAATGCACGCTATAGGTTGGAGAAGAAAACCTTGATGAACAAATATTTTCTTCAGGAGACCCTATAATTTTTTATCCATAGGATCTTTGAAAGCACAACTGTCCTCAATTGGTATAGTTTTATGCTTAGCCAGGGTAGAAATAGCTCCCTCCACCTTAGGGACCGTCTGCCACAAGTCCCGCACGGTGTCTGATATGGGAAACATTTTCTTAAAAGTAGGAGGGGGAGCGAACGGAATACCTGGTCTATCCCACTCCTTAGTAACAATGTCCGAAATCCTCTTAGGGACCGGAAAAACATCAGTGTAGGCAGGAACCTCTAGGAATCTGTCCATTTTACACAATTACTCTGGAACTACAATAGGGTCACAATCATCCAGAGTCACTAAAACCTCCCTGAGCAATAAGCGGAGGTGTTCTAGTTTAAATTTGAAAGCCGTCATATCTGAGTCTGTCTGAGGGAACATATTTCCTGAATCAGAAAACTCTCCCTCAGCCAGCGAATCCCTCACCCCCAACTCAGAACATTGTGAGCGTACATCGGATATGGCTAATAAAGCGTCAGAGGGCTCGGCGTTTGTTCTCACACCAGACCTATTGCGCCTCCCCTGCAACTTAGATAAAACCTCTGTGTGGGTAGTATTCATAACTGCGGCCATATCTTGCAGGGTGAAAGAATTAGACGCACTAGAAGTACTTGGCATCGCTTGTGCGGGCGTTAATGGTTGTGACACTTGGGGAGAATTAGATGGCATAACCTGATTCCCTTCTGACTGAGAATCATCCTGTGACATACTTTTAGTAGCTAAAATATGTTCTTTGCAATTTATTGACCTTTCAGTGCATGAGGGACACATTCTAAGTGGAGGTTCCACAATGGCTTCTAAACATATTGAACATTGACTTTCCTCAATGTCAGACATGTTGAACAGGCTAGTAATGACTACAAACAAGCATGAAAACACTTTATTTAGTGAAAAAAATAACAATCTTAAAAAACGGTACTGCGCCTTTAAGAGAAAAAAAGCATACACGTTCTGCAAAACAGCCTTAAAATGCACCAAATTTTCCAAAATTTTGTAGGCAGACACAATATATGTAGTTAAGATTGCCCCACAAGGAATTATAACATTTAACCCCTTAATGTGAAAACTGGATTGAAATTAGGCCTAAATCCGGAAAAAACACCCTCAGCACCTTGCCACAGCCATGCTGTGGCCCTACCTACCCTCAGGGATAGTAAATGTGGAGTTAAAGCTTCGATTTGGCCCAAAACATCCACCAGGGCCCTCAGGAGTTAGAGCTTGCTGCTTGCTGAGAGAAACTAACTGCGCATCTGAGGCATGAAAATAGGCCCCGCCCATCACACCCGATGTCTCTACAGCCTCAAAGAACCGCACCAGAGCGGTTTTAACTAGCCATGTGGGTTCTGAGACCCAAAAATTAAGCCAAGTGTTACCCTCAATAAAGTTGCCCAAAACGTTATTGCCCACAAAACGTTAACAGCACTCCCAGATCATAAAAACGTTTGCCCACAAACATTTACAACTCAGTGTCAACCATCTTTGTAATTGGCCCCTTTTATGCAAGCTTAGTAATGCCCTTCTTATTAGCTCTAGGATTACTGCTTACCCTTACCCTCCTGGGTATAATGTCAGCCGTTCTGAAATACACAGTCTCTCCAGAAAAATATGACTGAACATACCTCGCTGCATAGCATGAAAACGTTCCTCACACTGAAGTTTCCTGTACTCCTCAGCCTCTGTGGGAACAGCACTGGATCTTAGTTACAAATGCTAAGATCATCATCCTCCAGGGAGCAGTCTTCATCCATCTGCTGCCTGAGAGTAAATAGTACACACTGGTACCATTTAAAATAACAAACTCTTGCTTGAAGAAATTAAAAACTAATATTTTATCACCTTTCACTTTACCATTCCTAGTACTTAGAGTAGGCAAAGAGAATGACTGGGGGGGTGGAGCTAAGGGAGGCGCTATATAGACAGCTCTGCTGTGTTGCTCTTTGCCACTTCCTGATAGCAGGAGGATAATATCCCACAAGTAAAGGATGAATCCGTGGACTCATCTTACCTTATAGAAGAAACGTTAATAGCACTACCAGTTCATAAAGCGTTTGCCCACAAACATTCAAAAACCAGTGTCAACCATTTTTTAAATAGCCCCTTATGCAAGCTTAGTAATGCCCTTCTAAAGCTCTTAGGATTACTGCTTACCCTTACCCTCATGGGGATACTGTCAGCCTTTCTGAAATACACAGTCTCTCCAGAAAAAATGACTGAACATACCTCATTGCTATAAAGCATGAAAACGTTCCTCACACTGAAGTTTCCTGTACCCCTCAGCTTCTGTGGGAACTGCACTGGATCTTAGTGACAAATGCTAAGATCATCATCCTCCAGGCAGAAGTCTTCATCCATCTGCTGCCTGAGAGTAAATAGTACACACCGGTACCATTTAAAACAAAAAACTCTTGCTTGAAGAAATTAAAAACTAATATTTTATCACGTCTTTCACTTTACCCTTCCTAGTACTTAGAGTAGGCAAAGAGAATGACTGGGGGTGGAGCTAAGGGAGGAGCTATATAGACAGCTCTGCTGTGGTGCTCTTTGCCACTTCCTGTTAGCAGGAGGATAATATCCCACAAGTAAAGGATGAATCCATGGACTCGTCGTACCTTATAGAAGAAATATGTTCTTTACAGTGTAAGGCCCTTTCAGTACAAGGACACAATGTAAGAGTGGGTTCCACAATGGGTACTTAACACATAGAACACTGACTTTCTTCAATGTCAGACATGTTGAACAGACTAGTAATAACCACAACAGTTGTTAAATACTATATTTATTGAATTAAACAATATTTGAAAAAAACGTGTACTGTACCTTTAAAAAATAAAAGCGCACAATTTTTTCCCAAACTGCTAGAAAATGCTAATAACGTTAAATAGTTAAATACACTTATACATAAGTGCCAAAAATTATTGCACCCTAAGACAAGGGGTGAAATTACCCTCTACAGGATGAATAAACATAGAAAACTGTATTAGAATGAAAAAACAACCCCTGCACCTCGCCACAGCTCTGCTGTGGCGCCTACCTGCCCCCAGGGAACTGCATAACGACTCAACACCAATCCGGTCCGGTCAGCAAAAACAAGGTTTGGGCCCAACTGGAGCTAAGGCCTGCTGCCTCTCTCCTCAAAGTAAACTGCGCGTCTAAGGCGCAAAAATTAGGCCCCCTGCCCACTATGGACGTCGCATTAGCCGACTAAGCAACCGCATGGGAAGAGGTTTAGAATAAGCCATGTGGAATTAAAATATGTTCTTTATCCAAACATAAATGTATAAACATGCCAATCTTTAGATTTTTAATCGTTATACATGTAATGAGTAAAACCGGAAAAATCTAAACCATGTGGTCCCAATCACCAATTCTCATATCACAGCCATCTCTCCCAGTGTCTTTTGCAATAAAACTCTGCATGAAGCCCATTTATATAAAACATACAAGGAGCTCAGTAATACCCTCTTACTAGTTAAAGGTGTACTGCTTACCCCTTTCCCCATTTTGGAATTAAGTCAGCCAATTCTGATGTACAAAGTCTCCTCAGAAATAAATGACTGAACATACCTCAATGCTGCTTGTAGCTTACAAACGTTCTCCACACTGAAGATTTCTCTTGTACTACCTTCAGGACTTCTGTGGGAACCAGCCAGGATCTTAGTGACAGCTGCTAAGATCATCAACCTCAGGGAAGAAATCTTCTTCTATGTTCTTCCCTGATGAAAATAGTACTCACCGGTACCATTTAAAATAAAAAACTTCTTGATTGAAGAAACTAAAAATTAACACCTCTTTCACTTTACATCTTCCTATTACTACATAGGCAAAAAGAATGACTGGAGGTGGAGGGGAAAGGAGGAGCTATATATACAGCTCTGCTGTGGTGCTCTTTGCCACTTCCTGTTAGCAGGAGGATAATATCCCACAAGTAAGGATGAAATCCGTAGACTCGTCGTATCTTGTAGAAGAAATATAGATAATCCAGGTATTCTTTATACCTCTATGATTACCTTGTATCTAAGCATCTTCTGACAGTCCCCTGATCACGACTGTGATTATTTATTATCTATTGAGTTGCATTTAGTACTGTGTTGTGTTTACTCTTAAATAACTTCCCGGGCGTGAACACATTCGGCTAGATTACGAGTTTTTGTCGGTAAGGCTTGCCTTGTTAACGAGCCTTTTATTCTCACCGCTCACTTAAGACAGCGCTGGTATTACAGGTTATTTTTAAACCCGGCGTTAGCCACAAAAAAGTGAGCTTAGAGCAAAATTTAGCTCCACATCTCACTGTAATACCAGCGCTGCTTACGGTAGCGGTGAGCTGGCTAAACGTGCTCGTGCACGATTTCCCCATAGGAAACAATGGGGCTGAGCCAGGTGAAAAAAAAAACCAAACACCTGCAAAAAAGCAGCGTTCAGCTCCTAATGCAGCCCCATTGTTTCCTATGGGGAAATACATTTTATGTCTGCACCTAACACCCTAACATGAACCCCGAGTCTAAACACCCCTAATCTTACACTTATTAACCCCTAATCTGCCGCCCCCGACATCACTGACACCTACACTATATTATTAACCCCTAATCTGCAGCTCCGGACACCGCCGCCACCTACATTATACTTATGAACCCCTAATCTACTGCCCCCAACATCGCCGAACCCTACATTATATTTATTAACCCCTACTCTGCCCCCCAACGTAGCCGCAACTATATTAAATTTATTAACCCCTAATCTGCCGCCGCTAATGTCACCGCTACTGGAGGTCCACTTGTGCCCGGCTGGGTGAAGACGTCTCAAGGTAGGGTGATCTTCAAGGGGTTAGTGTTAGATTTTATTAAGGGGGTATTGGGTGGGTTTTAGAGTAGGGTTGGGTGTGTGGATGGTGGGTTTTAATGTTGGGGGGATATTGTATTTTATTTTACAGGTAAAAGAGCTGATTACTTTGGCGCAATGCCCCGCAAAAGGCCCTTTTAAGGGTTATTAGTAATTTAGTATAGGGTAGGGAATTTTATTATTTTGGGGGGCTTTTTATTTTATTAGGGGGATTAGATTAGGTGTAATTAGTTTTAAAAAATTGTAATTATTTTTTTTATTTTCTGTAATTTAGTATTTGTTGATTTTCGTACTTTAGTTTATTTGATTTAATTGTAATTAATTGTAGGTAGTTTAGGTAATTAATTTAATGATAGTGTAGTGTTAGGTGTAATTGTAACTTAGGTTAGGTTTTATTTTACAGGTAAATGTGTCTTTATTTTAGCTAGGTAGCTATTAAATAGTTAATAACTATTTAATAACTATTCTACCAAGTTAAAATAAATACAAACTTGCCTGTAAAATAAAAATAAATCCTAAGCTAGATACAATATAACTATTAGTTATATTGTAGCTATCTTAGGGTTTATTTTACAGGTAAGTATTTAGTTTTATTAAAAATTGTAATTATTTTTTATTTTCTGTAATTTAGTGGGGGGGGGGTTTGTACTTTAGTTTATTTTATTTAATTGTAGTTAGTTTAGGTAATTCATTTAATGATAGTGTAGTGTTAGGTGTAATTGTAATTTAGGTTAGTATTTATTTTACAGGTAAATTTGTACTTATTTTAACTAGGTAGTTATTAAATAGTTAATAACTATTTAATAACTATTGTACCTAGTTAAAATAAATACAAAGTTGCCTGTAAAATAAATATAAACCCTAAGCTAGATACAATGTAACTATTAGTTATATTGTAGCTAGCTTAGGGTTTATTTTACAGGTAAGTATTTAGTTTTAAATAGGAATAATTTAATTAATTGTATTAATTTTATTTAGATTTATTTAAATTATATTTAAGTTAGGGGGTGTTAGGGTTAGACTTAGGTTTAGGGGTTAATACCTTTAATATAGTTGCGGCGACATTGGGGGCGGCAGATTAGGGGTTAATAAATGTAGGTAGGTGTCGGCGATGTTAGGGACGGCAGATTAGGGGTTAATAAAATGTAACTAGTGTTTGCGAGGCAGGAGTTCGGCGGGTTAGGGGTTAATACATTTATTAAAGTGGCGGTGATGTCCGGTTGGCAGATAAGGGGTTAAAATTTTTATTTAAGTGTTTGCGATGTGCGGGGGGGGGGGGGGGGGGGGGCTCGGTTTAGGGGTTAATAGGTAGTTTATGGGTGTTAGTGTACTTTTTAGCACTTTAGTTGAGTTTTATGTTACGGCGTTAGCCCATAAAACTCTTAACTACTGACTTTTAAATGCAGTATCAGTCTTGACAGGAGAGGGTGTACCGCTCACTTTCTCCAAGACTCGTAATACCGGCGCTAGGAAAATCCCATAGAAAAGATAGGATACGCAATTGACATAAGGGGATTTGCGTTATGCTCGAGTCGCGGAAGAAAAGTGAGCGGTACACCTGTACCTGCCAGACTCATAATACCAGCGGGCGTTAAAAAGCAGCGTTGGGACCTCTCAACTCTGCATTTTAAGGCTAACGCAAGACTCGTAATCTAGGCGATTGTTATCTATATGGCCCACATGAACTATCACTTTACTGTTGTGAAAAGCAAATACAAAAGCATATGATTAAGAGGCTGTCTATAGAGCCTTTGAAACAGGAAGAAATTTAGAGGTTTAAATGTTATAAAGTATATTAATCTAACAATGTTGGTTGTGCAAAGCTGGGGAATGGGTAGTAAAGGCATTATCTATCTTTTTAAACAATAACAATTTTTGTGTAGACTGTCCCTTTAACTCTTATCAGTATACACATGTAATTTAAACTGTGCACTATAAACTAGAATCTAGATTATCCAAATGTTTGACTTCACCAATAATGACAAGCAACACACGTTTTTGAAGTATATCAGTTTTATTACTACGGTTACTGTTTTTGTTGAATTTTTTTACAGTCTTAAATTGTACTTCTTTACATGAGTATCTTGGACAGTAATAAAGCAAATGCAAACTTAGATTAAAAGATGGGAAAAGATAGGAAAATACTTAAAAAGACGAAGATCCAAGGACCTTTTCTTAATTTACCCATCTTTGCTTTTCCTTTTTAACAGTATAAGGCTCAAGATCTTGCTTTATTTGTTGTATACATCATTATGTATTATCGTAATGTATGAAGCTATGTTTAATAAAAAAAATTTAATAAAAATAACAAAACACAAAAGAAGGGAAAGTTTAAAACTGAATACTTTATGTATTTGCATGTTTATTTGTTTATTTATTTTTAAATATTGTACTTTCATATGAATGGTAGAAATTCTATGGATTTTAGGCCCTTTTAAGTCTTCTGTCTATGTTTTCAATGATAATGAATGAGGAAATAAGTTTAGATGAGTCGAAGAAAGTTTAGAGTTTGCCAGTTACCAAACTAAGGGCTCGTTTCCACTGAGCCGTAATTCAGTTTGTGTGCACTAGCAAACCGTTAAATAAGCTGTCGGAAGCAATATCGTTCACCGACTGCTTCCAACGGCCCGTTATAACTCAATTTCAGCAACCGGACTCTAGCTGCCAAAAACATTATCGTGTCCCATACAAACTATCAGAAGCCACTAATCTTTAAATAATACCCGGTTTCCAATACCTGCGCAAACTGTTAATACACTGTCGGAGGCTACCGATACATTAACAAAAATTACACCCAGCTCAACTAGGTGAAAACAGGAAAAAGGTGTTTTTTGAGACATTTTTCCCATTGAAATCTAACCCGACACGTCAAAACCTCTAATCCGCCATGCCCCCACAACGCAAGCTAGCTATTTAAACTATTAATCCCTAAACTGCTATGCCCCCATATCGCAAATAACTAATAACTAAGCCCCTTAACCTAACACCCCCTAAATTAACCCCATTACATAAATTAAAATAAACTTAATTACAATTAAAATAATAAATCCTAAATTACAATTAAAATAAAAAACCTAACATTACTTTAAAAATAAAAAACCTTAGTTTAAATTAATCTAAAATTACAAAAAATAAAAAGTCTAACATTACATAAAATAATTAACCAAATTATCAAAAATAAAAAAATGATACCTAATCCCAATTAAAATAAAAAAAGCCCCCCGAAAATAAAAACACCACCTAATCTAATACTAAACTACCAATAGCCCTTAAAAGGGTTAAACAGCTCTTTTACCTTTAAAAAAAACCTAAGTTCCCCCTAACAGTAAAACCCCCCCTACCCACCAACCCCCCCCCAAAAAAAAAACAAACTAACACTAAAAAATCCTAAATTATCCATTGCCCCTAAAGGGGCATTTGTATGGACATTGCCCTTAAAAGGGCATTCAGGTCTTCTACAATTGCCCAAAATCCCTAATCTAGAAATTTTTAAAAAAATACCTAAGTATAACCCCCAGATAGGTACTCACAGTTCCTGAAGTCCGGTGGTGAAGTCTTCTTCCAAGCGGCGACCTCTTCTATCTTCATCCAGGACCACGGAACTGAGGACCGGCGACCAAGGAACTGAAGACCGGGTGACCGCGGAGCCAAGGAGCGTGGAGGATCCTCTTTGTATGATCACCGCCGTACACTGAATATTGAATACAAGTTACACGTTTAAATATGGCGCACCTTGCATTCCTATTGGCTGATTTGATTCTTCAAATTTCAATTAGCCAATAGGATGAGAGCTACTGAAATTCTATTGGCTGTTTAGGGGTTGGCGGATAGGGGTTAATAGTTTAAATGGCTAGATTGCGTTGTGGGGCATGGCGGATTAGGGGTTAATAGTTTAAATAGATACTTTGCAATATGTAGTTGGCGGATTAGGGGTTAATACATTAGTTATTGCGGTGGGGGTTGCGGTTGAGAGGTAGTTATTGCGCATGCGTTAGGTGTTTATTTTAGGATTTTATTTTAACAGCGAGCGACGGGTAAAATATACACGCCACACTTGTATGTGGCGCTGTATAGGCGATCGAGTGTAGTGTAAGGTCTGGTTACCATAGTAACCTATTGTTTTAGAAATCCGGCATCGGGTGGAAGTGTTAACACAACGCTATTTTACACCTACACGATAAGAGCGATTGCACTCAAAGCGTTAACTTTTTCAATGGAAACCTGGTACTAAAATTACTTTTAGCTGTCGGCCGCTTATGGCTCAATGGAAACGAGCCCCATCACAGCAAAGCCTCTCATATTAATGTGTATGTTGATTATGAGAAGTAATGCAGAAGGGAACATATATACAGTGTTTCTGACATTAAAATTAGTTTGCAAGGACTGTCCTAAGGTAATGAAGATGTGAAACTGAGAAATCTTTTTATATTTCACCAGTATTTGGAGTAAATGTACTCCATTCTAGCATGCTGTGATGACCTTCTGCATTGTATGTGTCTCAGAGCTGACAGAATTGGACCTTAGTGAAAACATAAATTATGCTTACCTGATAATTTTATTTCCATCGTGGGGAGGAGAGTCCACGGCTTCATTCATTACTTTTGGGAATTAAAAACCTGGCCACCAGGAGGAGGCAAATACACCCCAGCCAAAGGCTTAAATACCTCTCCCACTCCCCTCATCCCCCAGTCATTCTGCCGAGGGAACAAGGAACAGTAGGAGAAATATCAGGGTATAAATGGTGCCAGAAGAATAAAAATTAAATTTAGGTCCGCCCACCGGAGTTACACTCCATCTAAAGGGGAGGAGAATACACGGCTTCATTCATTACTTTTGAGAAACATATACCCAAGCTTAGAGGACACTGAAAGAAACCGGGAGGGTAAAGGGCGGACCCTAATCTGAGGGCACCACAGCCTGTAAAACCTTTTCTCCCAAAAGCAGCTTCCGCAGAAGCAAAAACGTCAAATTTGTAAAACTTTGCAAAAGTGTGTAAGGCGGACCAAGTAGCCACCTTACAAACCTGCTCCATAGAGGCCTCATTCTTGAAGGCCCAAGACGAAGCAACAGCTCTAGTTGAATGAGAAGTGATCCTCTGAGGAGGCTTATGTCCAGATTATGAAGTAACCTCTCCTTAGAAGAAGAAGGGTTAGGACGCAAAGAAGGAACAATTATTTCCTGACTGATGATACGGTTAGACACCACCTTGGGAAGGAACCACTGTTCCCTCTAAGGTGCGCGGCAGCGCGGCCACGCACCTTCCCTCCCTGTGTAGCGCAGGCAGTACATCAGGCCGCGCAAAACAGGAGAATGTGGAAAGTGATTTATTAATTGGAGAAAGCAAAGCAGTCATTTATAAAAAAATATATATATTTTTTTTAACATTTTATCAGTGGCGGAACATCCAGGATCCAAAAGGTCGCATAAAACATTCGCGGCCACCAGACCCTAGAGATCCGCCACTTTAGGACTCCCAGCAGGCTGCCAGCACTGCAGCACCATTTTCCTCTTAGGTGCCACAGTACTGTGCCAGCAGTCAGTGCCAGTTAAGCTCCTCCTCCATCCGGCTCCTCCTCCATCCGGTCCCTAACATGCTCACAGTGCTCACCCACCACTTATCCCTCTAGCCTGGTCTCTTCCATCCCGGCCGGCATTGCGCAGCGCAGAAGTCACGTGACAGAGCAGACAGTGTGTTCAAGTTCAGGCGGGCCAGCAGTCAAGTTGGGGACTAAGTTCAAGACAGAGCTTGCTGTGTGTCACCCTGGCACCGCACTCCTCATATGCTCAATCCTTCCTTGGCGGCGGCGGGCACTCTCTAGCTGTCTCCTCAGACTGTGAGTACCGCGGGTTGTTAGGGAACTGAACTGGCCTGGCTGGATGTGTCCCGTTCTGAGATCAGAGCGTTGCAGCGGGTTACCATGGCAACGCTCTGAAACATTTCCTGCTTAGCGGGAAAGAAGATTGGAGGATTGCATACGAGAGCATGTGGACACTGTTGTATCAGCTAGCTCTGGTACTTCTCTGCCGCTTGTTCCCAAGGTACAGTGAGTGTGTGACATGATCTTTCTTGTCTGTAGGAAACGGATCAGTATCAGTTAAATATACTATTGAGTACAGTAGTTTTTATTACAACATGAAGTCTGCTCTGTTTCTCCTCTCCCTGTATGTCATTTAGTACTTTAGCATCTGAGCAGACTTGTTCTTACCCACCAACCAAGCGCCTGGTGCAGGTCATGGGAAATTACTAACGCATACCAGGTAACTGTAGTTGTGAAAGCAGTAGCACTGTCCTTCATATCTTTTTCTTCTAGTATAAACTGTTTACAGTACACTCAGCCACAGCCAGTAGTTTCCTTTATGGGAGCACAAACTGCTGGGTGTAGTAATGTTTAATTTACAGTCCTTAGTTCTTCCTGTAATGATGACAGTCAGATCTTCTGTTTTTTTCGTTATATGGTGCTGTGCTCATTTCCCTGTCTCTGCTCTGCAATGCGCTGCAGCCCTCTCTGTTAAATTTACCTATTTTCAGGCATTGACTAGCTGTTAGAGCAAGAGGGTCTAATTTTTTTTCCCCCCAAATGAAAGAGCTAGGTTGTATTATTTCCCCTTAGGGTGTAATTTATATGTGTGCCTCTCTCCCCCCTCTTTCCCTGTGTCTCTCTCCCCCCTCCTCCCCTGTGTCTCTCTCTCCCCCCTCCCCTGTGTCTCTCTTCCCCCCTCCCCTGTGTCTCTATTCCCCCCTCCCCTGTGTCTCTCTTCCCCCCTCCCCTGTGTATCTCTCCCCCCCTGTGTCTCTCTCCCCCCCTCCCCTGTGTCTCTCTCCCCCCCCCTCACCTGTGTCTCTCTTCCCCCCTCCCCTGTGTCTCTCTCCCCCCTTCCCCTGTGTCTCTCTCCCCCCCTCCCCTGTGTCTCTCTCCCCCCCTCCCCTGTGTCTCTCTGCCCCCCCTCCCCTGTGTCTCTCTCCCCCCCTCCCCTGTGTCTCTCTCCCCCCCTCCCCTGTGTCTCTCTCCCCCCCCTCCCCTGTGTCTCTCCCCCCCCTCCCCTGTGTCTCTCTCCCCCCACCTCCCCTGTGTCTCTCTCCCCCTCCCCTGTGTCTCTCTCCCCCCTCCCCTGTGCCTCTCTCCCCCCCTCCCCTGTCTCTCTCTCCCCCCCCTCCCCTGTGTCTCTCCCCCCCCCTCCCCTGTGTCTCTCTCCCCCCTCCCCTGTGTCTCCCCCCCCCCCCCCTCCCCTGTGTCTCTCTCCCCCCCCCTCCCCTGTGTCTCTCTCCCCCTCCCTCCCCTGTGTCTCTCTCCCCCTCCCTCCCCTGTGTCTCTCTACCCCTCCCTCCCCTGTGTCTCTCTCCCCTCCCTCCCCTGTGTCTCTCTCCCCCTCCCTCCCCTGTGTCTCTCTCCCCCCCCCTCCCCTGTGTCTCTCTCCCCCCCCTGTGTCTCCCCCCCCTCCCCTGTGTCTCTCTCCCCCCCTCCCCTGTGTCTCTCTCCCCCCCCTCCCCTGTGTCTCTCTCCCCCCCCCCTCCCCTGTGTCTCTCTCCCCCCCCTCCCCTGTGTCTCTCTCCCCTCCCCTCCGTCTCTCTCCCCCCCCTCCCCTGTGTCTCTCCCCCCCCCCTCCCCTGTGTCTCTCTCCCCCCCCTCCCCTGTGTCTCTCTCCCCCCCCTCCCCTGTGTCTCTCTCCCCCCCTCCCCTGTGTCTCTCTCCCCCCCCTCCCCTGTGTCTCTCTCCCCCTCCCTCCCGTGTCTCTCTCCCCCTCCCTCCCCTGTGTCTCTCTCCCCCTCCCTCCCCTGTGTCTCTCTCCCCCTCCCTCCCCTGTGTCTCTCTCCCCCTCCCTCCCCTGTGTCTCTCTCTCCCCCTCCCTCCCCTGTGTCTCTCTCTCCCCCTCCCTCCCCTGTGTCTCTCTCTTCCCCTCCCTCCCCTGTGTCTCTCTCTCCCCCTCCCTCCCCTGTGTCTCTCTCTCCCCCTCCCTCCCCTGTGTCTCTCTCTCCCCCTCCCTCCCCTGTGTCTCTCTCTCCCCCTCCCTCCCCTGTGTCTCTCTCTCCCCCTCCCTCCCCTGTGTCTCTCTCTCCTCCTCCCTCCCCTGTGTCTCTCTCTCCTCCTCCCATCCCTGTGTCTCTCTCTCCTCCTCCCTCCCCTGTGTCTCTCTCTCTCTCCCCCTCCCTCCCCTGTGTCTCTCTCTCTCTCCCCCTCCCTCCCCTGTGTCTCTCTCTCCCCCTCCCTCCCCTGTGTCTCTCTCTCCCCCTCCCTCCCCTGTGTCTCTCTCTCCCCCTCCCTCCCCTGTGTCTCTCTCTCCCCCTCCCCCCTGTCTCTCTCTCCCCCTCCCTCCCCTGTGTCTCTCTCCCCCTCCCTCCCCTGTGTCTCTCTCTCCTCCTCCCTCCCCTGTGTCTCTCTCTCCCCCTCCCTCCCCTGTGTCTCTCTCTCCCCCTCCCTCCCCTGTGTCTCTCTCTCCCCCTCCCTCCCCTGTGTCTCTCTCTCCCCTTCCCTCCCCTGTGTCTCTCTCTCCCCCTCCCTCCCCTGTGTCTCTCTCTCCCCCTCCCTCTTCTGTGTCTCTCTCTCCCCCTCCCTCCCATGCGTCTCTCTCTCCCCCTCCCTCCCATGCCTCTCTCCCTCCCTCGCCTCTCTCCCTCCCTCCCATGTCTCTCTCCCTCCCTCCCATGTCTCCCTCCCTCCCTCCCATGTCTCTCTCCCTCCCTCCCATGTCTCTCTCCCTCCCTCCCTCGTCTCTCTCCCTCCCTCTCTCCCTCCCTCCCATGTCTCTCTCCCTCCCTCCCATGTCTCTCTCCCTCCCTCTCTCCCTCCCTCGTCTCCCTCCCTCCCATGTCTCTCTCCCTCCCTCCCATGTCTCTCTCCCTCCCTCCCATGTCTCTCTCCCTCCCTCCCATGTCTCTCTCCCTCCCTCCCTCCCTCTCTCCCATGTCTCTCTCCCTCTCTCCCTCCCTCTCTCCCTCCCCATCTTGACTGCTATAAATAAATCACAATAAAAATGATAAAAAAGTCAACTGTATATATAAGAATAAATATACATTTAAAAAAAAAATAATCTTGTGTTAATAATCATTTGATATTAAAACTTTTTATGGGTTAATATGTTGCAAATGATTAACCCATAAGAAGTTTTAATATCTAATGATTATTTACACAATATTTTTTTTTCTAATATGTACTGTATATATTTTTATATATACAGTTGGCTCTTTATCATTTACAGTATATTGTGATTTATTTATATAATTATACTATAAATTGTAGTGATAATGCACACATTATAATTTTACTGTTCTTTGTTGTACATGGCAGTGCAAATAAAGTTTATTTTGTCAACCATCTTTTTTTCTGTGAGCATTTCCCATTAGGAAAACCTAACCTATGTTGGTATTTTCTCTTTCTAAGAGGATTTTTTTTCTTTAAAAACCTTCCATTAGATTAATAAAGGTTTTCAAAAAACGTGAGAGGTTCAAGATCCTATACTTAAATGTTAGTTGATGCTTACAATATATGTTGTACTGTGTATAAAGCTTTTTTATCAAATTCTGCTTTCTTCTCTGTGCATGTGCCCCTTGCTTCTTTTACTAATGATTTAGAGAGGTGATGGGAGCAATAACTTATAAAGGAACAAATTACAAACTACAATACAATCTGAATATATATTGTGTGTGTACACAGTACAACATATATTGTAAGCATCAACCTACATTTAAGTATAGGATCTTGAAGTTCTCACGTTTTTGAAAACCTTTATTAATCTAATGGAAGGTTCTTGAAAAAAAAAATTCCTCTTAGAAAGAGAACAAGCTGGTCTAGGCATCTGAGGAGGCTATGCATGAGACTGAAGCTTCTCTGTGTCTGATATACAGTTTGAGCAATAATATCTGTAGTACTGTACTGTAGTTTGTGTAATGATATTGTTTTTACATGAGGCTCTATTTAATCAGTATTGCTTAGCTGTGTGTGTGTGTATGTATGTGTATGTAATATATATATATATATATATATATATATATATATATATATATATATATATATATCAAAATAACAAGAGTATTGCATTGAGCAATGATACTTTTTTTATTGGACTAACTATACATTTATAAGTTGACAAGCTTTCGGAAGAGTTCCTTCCTTTATCAAGTCTGAAGCAATACTCAGACTTGATAAAGGAAGGAACTCTTCCGAAAGCTTGTCAACTTATAAATGTATAGTTAGTCCAATAAAAAAAACATAATTTATGCTTACCTGATAAATTCCTTTCTTCTGTTGTGTGATCAGTCCACGGGTCATCATTACTTCTGGGATATAACTCCTCCCCAACAGGAAATGCAAGAGGATTCACCCAGCAGAGCTGCATATAGCTCCTCCCCTCTACGTCAGTCCCAGTCATTCGACCAAGAATCAACGAGAAAGGAGTAACCAAGGGTGAAGTGGTGACTGGAGTATAATTTAAAAGATATTTACCTGCCTTAAAAACAGGGCGGGCCGTGGACTGATCACACAACAGAAGAAAGGAATTTATCAGGTAAGCATAAATTATGTTTTCTTCTGTTATGTGTGATCAGTCCACGGGTCATCATTACTTCTGGGATACCAATACCAAAGCAAAAGTACACGGATGACGGGAGGGAAAGGCAGGCTCATTATACAGAAGGAACCACTGCCTGAAGAACCTTTCTCCCAAAAATAGCCTCCGAAGAAGCAAAAGTGTCAAATTTGTAAAATTTGGAAAAAGTATGAAGTGAAGACCAAGTTGCAGCCTTGCAAATCTGTTCAACAGAGGCCTCATTCTTAAAGGCCCAAGTGGAAGCCACAGCTCTAGTGGAGTGAGCTGTAATTCTTTCAGGAGGCTGCTGTCCAGCAGTCTCATAGGCTAAACGTATTATGCTACGAAGCCAAAAAGAGAGAGAGGTAGCAGAAGCTTTTTGACCTCTCCTCTGTCCAGAGTAAACGACAAACAAGGAAGAAGTTTGGCGAAAATCTTTAGTTGCCTGCAAGTAGAACTTGAGGGCACGAACTACATCCAGATTGTGTAAAAGACGTTCCTTCTTTGAAGAAGGATTTGGACACAAGGATGGGACAACAATCTCTTGATTGATGTTCCTGTTAGTGACTACCTTAGGTAAGAACCCAGGTTTAGTACGCAGAACTACCTTGTCTGAGTGAAAAATCAGATAAGGGGAATCACAATGTAAGGCTGATAACTCAGAGACTCTTCGAGCCGAGGAAATAGCCATTAAAAACAGAACTTTCCAAGATAACATTTTTATATCAATGGAATGAAGGGGTTCAAACGGAACACCCTGTAAAACGTTAAGAACTAAGTTTAAACTCCATGGTGGAGCAACAGCTTTAAACACAGGCTTGATCCTAGCTAAAGCCTGACAAAAGGACTGGACGTCTGGATTTTCTGACAGACGTCTGTGTAACAAGATGGACAGAGCTGAAATCTGTCCCTTTAATGAACTAGCTGATAAACCCTTTTCTAAACCTTCTTGTAGAAAAGACAGTATCCTAGCGATCCTAACCTTACTCCAGGAGTAACCTTTGGATTCGCACCAGTATAGGTATTTCCGCCATATTTTATGGTAAATCTTTCTGGTAACAGGCTTCCTAGCCTGAATTAGGGTATCAATAACCGACTCAGAAAAACCACGTTTTGATAAAATCAAGCGTTCAATTTCCAAGCAGTCAGCTTCAGAGAAGTTAGATTTTGATGTTTGAATGGACCCTGTATCAGAAGGTCCTGTCTTAGAGGTAGAGACCAAGGCGGACAGGATGACATGTCCACTAGATCTGCATACCAAGTCCTGCGTGGCCATGCAGGTGCTATTAGAATTACTGATGCTCTCTCCTGTTTGATTTTGGCAATCAATCGAGGAAGCAGCGGGAAGGGTGGAAACACATAAGCCATCCTGAAGTTCCAAGGTGCTGTCAAAGCATCTATCAGAACTGCTCCCGGATCCCTGGATCTGGATCCATAGCGAGGAAGTTTGGCGTTCTGGCGAGACGCCATGAGATCTATCTCTGGTTTGCCCCAATGTCGAAGTATTTGGGTAAAGACCTCCGGATGAAGTTCCCACTCCCCCGGATGAAAAGTCTGGCGACTCAAGAAATCCGCCTCCCAGTTCTCCACTCCCGGGATGTGGATTGCTGACAGGTGGCAAGAGTGAGACTCTGCCCAGCGAATTATCTTTGATACTTCCATCATTGCTAGGGAGCTTCTTGTCCCTCCCTGATGGTTGATGTAAGCTACAGTCGTGATGTTGTCCGACTGAAACCTGATGAACCCCCGAGTTGTTAACTGGGGCCAAGCCAGAAGGGCATTGAGAACTGCTCTCAATTCCAGAATGTTTATTGGAAGGAGACTCTCCTCCTGATTCCATAGTCCCTGAGCCTTCAGAGAATTCCAGACAGCGCCCCAACCTAGTAGGCTGGCGTCTGTTGTTACAATTGTCCAGTCTGGCCTGCTGAATGGCATCCCCCTGGACAGGTGTGGCCGATAAAGCCACCATAGAAGAGAATTTCTGGTCTCTTGATTCAGATTCAGAGTAGGGGACAAATCTGAGTAATCCCCATTCCACTGACTTAGCATGCATAATTGCAGCGGTCTGAGGTGTAGGCGTGCAAAAGGTACTATGTCCATTGCCGCTACCATTAAGCCGATCACCTCCATGCATTGAGCTACTGACGGGTGTTGAATGGAATGAAGGACGCGGCATGCATTTTGAAGCTTTGTTAACCTGTCTTCTGTCAGGTAAATCTTCATTTCTACAGAATCTATAAGAGTCCCCAAGAATGGAACTCTTGTGAGAGGAAAGAGAGAACTCTTCTTTTCGTTCACTTTCCATCCATGCGACCTTAGAAATGCCAGAACTAACTCTGTATGAGACTTGGCAGTTTGAAAGCTTGAAGCTTGAATTAGAATGTCGTCTAGGTACGGAGCTACCGAAATCCCTCGCGGTCTTAGTACCGCTAGAAGGGCACCCAGAACCTTTGTGAAGATTCTTGGAGCCGTAGCCAATCCGAATGGAAGAGCTACAAACTGGTAGTGCCTGTCTAAGAAGGCAAACCTTAGATACCGGTGATGATCTTTGTGGATCGGTATGTGAAGGTAAGCATCCTTTAAATCCACTGTGGTCATGTACTGACCCTCTTGGATCATGGGTAAGATTGTCCGAATAGTTTCCATTTTGAACGATGGAACTCTTAGGAATTTGTTTAGAGTCTTTAAATCTAAGATTGGCCTGAAAGTTCCCTCTTTTTTGGGAACCACAAACAGGTTTGAGTAGAACCCTTGTCCTTGTTCCGACCGCGGAACCGGATGGATCACTCCCATTAATAACAGATCTTGTACGCAGCGTAGAAACGCTTCTTTCTTTATCTGGTTTGTTGACAACCTTGACAGATGAAATCTCCCTCTTGGGGGAGATAATTTGAAGTCTAGAAGGTATCCCTGTGATATGATCTCTAGAGCCCAGGGATCCTGAACATCTCTTGCCCAGGCCTGGGCGAAGAGAGAGAGTCTGCCCCCCACTAGATCCGGTCCCGGATCGGGGGCTCTCGGTTCATGCTGTCTTTGGGGCAGCAGCAGGTTTCCTGGCCTGCTTGCTCTTGTTCCAGGACTGGTTAGGCTTCCAGCCTTGCCTGTAACGAGCAACAGCTCCTTCCTGTTTTGGTGCAGTGGAGGTTGATGCTGTTCCTGTTTTAAAGTTCCGAAAGGGACGAAAATTAGACTGTCTAGCCTTAGCTTTGGTTTTGTCTTGAGGTAGGGCGTGGCCCTTACCTCCTGTAATGTCAGCGATAATCTCTTTCAAACCGGGCCCAAATAAAGACTGCCCCTTGAAAGGTATATTAAGTAATTTGGACTTAGAAGTAACATCAGCTGACCAGGATTTTAGCCACAGCGCCCTACGTGCCTGTATGGCGAATCCTGAGTTCTTAGCCGTAAGTTTGGTTAAATGTACTACGGCCTCCGAAATGAAGGAATTAGCTAGTTTAAGGACTCTAAGCCTGTCCGTAATGTCGTCTAGCGTAGATGAACTAAGGTTCTCTTCAAGCGACTCAATCCAAAATGCTGCCGCAGCCGTAATCGGCGCGATACATGCAAGGGGTTGTAATATAAAACCTTGTTGAACAAACATTTTCTTAAGGTAACCCTCTAATTTTTTATCCATTGGATCTGAGAAAGCACAGCTATCCTCCACCGGGATAGTGGTACGCTTAGCTAAAGTAGAAACTGCTCCCTCCACCTTGGGGACCGTTTGCCATAAGTCCCGAGTGGTGGCGTCTATTGGAAACATCTTTCTAAATATTGGAGGGGGTGAGAACGGCACACCGGGTCTATCCCACTCCTTAGTAACAATTTCAGTTAGTCTCTTGGGTATAGGAAAAACGTCAGTACTCGCCGGTACCGCAAAGTATTTATCCAACCTACACAGTTTCTCTGGTATTGCAACGGTGTTACAATCGTTGAGAGCTGCTAAGACCTCCCCTAGTAATACACGGAGGTTCTCCAATTTAAATTTAAAATTTGAAATATCTGAGTCCAATCTGTTTGGATCAGAACCGTCACCCACAGAATGAAGCTCTCCGTCCTCATGCTCTGCGAGCTGTGACGCAGTATCAGACATGGCCCTAGCATTGTCAGCGCACTCTGTTCTCACCCCAGAGTGATCACGCTTGCCTCTTAGTTCTGGTAATTTAGACAAAACTTCAGTCATAACAGTAGCCATATCTTGTAATGTTATCTGTAATGGCCGCCCAGATGTACTAGGCGCCAAAATATCACGCACCTCCCGGGCGGGAGATGCAGGTACTGCCGCGTGAGGCGAGTTAGTCGGCATAACTCTCCCCTCGCTGTTTGGTGAAATTTGTTCACATTGTACAGATTGACTTTTATTTAAAGTAGCATCAATACAGTTAGTACATAAATTTCTATTGGGCTCCACCTTGGCATTGGAACAAATGACACAGATATCTTCCTCTGAGTCAGACATGTTTAACACACTAGCAAAAAACTTACAACTTGGTTATAATCTTTTTTAGCAAAAAACGTACTGTGCCTCAAAGAGGTACTAACGATTAAATGACAGTTGAAATAGTGAACTGAAAAACAGTTATAGCATCAAACTTTAAAACAACAAAACTTTTAGCAAAGGTTTGTTCCCATTAGTAAAATAACAATAATTAAATTTGACATAAAAAATACAAAGCAACGTTTTTATTCACAGTCACTAAGGATTCTCACAGCTCTGCTGAGAGAATTTACCTCCCTTCAAAGAAGTTTGAAGACCCCTAAGATCTATCAGAGATGAACCGGATCATGCAGGAAAAATAAAAGTAACTGACTGGTATTTTTTGATGCGTAGCAAAGAGCGCCAAAACGGCCCCTCCCTCTCCCACACAGCAGTGAAGAGAAACGAAACTGTCACAAATAAAGCAAAAAAACTGCCAAGTGGAAAATAATGCCCAAATAATTATTCACACAGTACCTCAGCAATGTAAACGATTCTACATTCCAGCAAAAACGTTTAACATGATAAATAGTTATTAAAAAGGATTAGTGACCTTTAACAGAGTAGTTCCGGTGAAATACCATCCCCAGAATACTGAAGTGTATACATACATGTCATTTTAACGGTATGGCAGGATTTTCTCATCAATTCCATTCAGAAAATAAAAACTGCTACATACCTCAATGCAGATTCCTCTGCCCGCTGTCCCCTGATCTGAAGCCTTTACCTCCCTCAGATGGCCGAGAACAGCAATATGATCTTAACTACTCCGGTTAAAATCATAGTAAAAAACTCTGACAGATTCTTCCTCAAACTCTGCCAGAGAAGTAATAACACGCTCCGGTGCTATTTTAAAATAACAAACTTTTGATTGAAGTCATAAAAACTAAGTATAATCACCATAGTCCTCTCACACATCCTATCTAGTCGTTGGGTGCAAGAGAATGACTGGGACTGACGTAGAGGGGAGGAGCTATATGCAGCTCTGCTGGGTGAATCCTCTTGCATTTCCTGTTGGGGAGGAGTTATATCCCAGAAGTAATGATGACCCGTGGACTGATCACACATAACAGAAGAAAAGTACCATTGCTCAATGCAATACTCTTGTTATTTTGATATCTAAATCTCTGGACTAACATGGCTACTGCAATCAACGTATATATATATACACATACAAGCACGTGTATATATGTGTATATATATATATATATATATATATATATATATATGTGTGTGTGTGTGTCTAGGCTCAATGCCGCACACAAGCGGTATCAAGCCTGCACAGAGAAATTTTTTTTTGCACACAATGAAAAAAAATTAGAGGGAACATTGGAAGGAACCCCAAACCGGTATGATGAACAGCCTTATCCGCATGAAAAACCAGGTAAGGAGGTTCGAATTGCAAGGCAGCAAGCTCAGATACTCTGCATGCCGATGTAAAAGCCAACAGGAAGAGCACCTTCCATGACAGAATCCTAATATCAATGGAATGCATAGGCTCAAACGGAACCCTCTGCGATACCTTAAGGACCAAGTTTAAGCAGCAGACTGCCTAAAGACAGGCCTGATTCTAGACAGAGCCTGAACAAAAGATTGAATGTCAGGAAGCTCAGCGAGTCTCCTGTGCAACAAGACTGATAATGCCGAAATCTGTCCCTTTAAGGAACTAGCGGCAAAACCCTTCTTCAAACCCTCCTGGAGAAAGGACAGAATCCTGGATACCTTCACCTTGTTCCAAGGATATCCATGCTTCTCACACCAGGACAAGTCCTCCACACCTTATGGTAGATGAGACGAGTGACTGGCTTCCTTGCCTGAACTAGAGTGTCAATCACACTTTCAGAAAAACCTCTCTTGGCTAAGACTAAGCGTTCAATTTCCATGCAGTCAGCCTCAGAGAAACAAGATTTTTATGTAAAAAGGGACCCTGTTCCAGCAGATCCCTGGGACAGGGTAACCTCCATAGCCGAGAGAATGACATCCCCACCAGATCCGCAAACAACGTCCTCCGCAGCCAAGATGGAGCAATCAGGATGGCCGAAGCTCGCTCCTGTTTGATGCGTGCCACTAGACGAGGTAGAAGTGGTAACAGTGGAAAAATGTAAGCTAGGCTGAATCCCCAAGACACCTATGAGCTCTGCCTGGGGTTCCCTCGACCTCGACCCGTATCGGGGTAGCTTGCAATTGAGTCTGGATGCCATGAGATCTATCTCCAGTGTTCCCCATCTGAGACAAATCTCTGCAAACACTTCAGGGTGAAGAGACCATTCCCCCGGATGGAAGGACTGCCTGCTGAGAAAGTCCACTACCCAGTTATCCACACCTGGAATTTGGATAGCTGAAAGCGAGCAGCTGTGGGACTCCGCCCACTCCAAAATCCGAGACACCTCCCGCATTGCTAGGGAGCTCCTCGTACCCCCCCTGATGGATGATGTAAGCCACCGAGGTAATGTTGTCGGTCTGGAATCTGATGAAGTTGAACGACCCCAGAGAAGGCCACACCCTCAGAGCATTGTAAATTGCTCGACGTTCCAGAATATTTATCGGGAGGAGAGACTCCTCCCGGGTCCATTTTAATTGTGCCATCCTGGCACCCCAAACAGCTCCCTATCCTGCGAGACTCACGTCCGTGGTCACAATCTCCCAGGACGGTCTCAAGAAGGATGTCCTCAGGGACTGATTCTCCGGACGGATCCGCCAAGAGAGGGAGTCCCTGGTCCAAGCATCCATGGATATCCGCTGTGATAGATCTGAATGATCGCCGTTCCACTGTCTCAACATGCACAATTGAAGAGGTCTGAGATGGAACCTGGCGACAGGGATGACGTCTATGCTGGAGACCATGAGCCTGATCATCTACATACAGCCCTCCTCCAAGCCACCAAAGGGCTTGAGGAGGGCTGAAGGGCAAGACAGGTGAACGCAATCATCCTGCATCGTTGATCTGTGAGAAATATTTTCATGGACATAGAGTCTATTATCGTGCTCAAGAACTCCACCTTGTTGCTGGGAACCAGGGAAGTCTTTCCTGAGTTGATCTTCCAACCGTGAGATTGAAGCAAGAAAAGAAGAGCCCTCGAATGATCCGCTGCGAGGCTGAACCACAGCGCCTGGACTAGGATGTCGTCCAAATAGGGTGCCACAACAATGCCTCTGGATCTGGCCACTACAAGTAGCACCCCCAGAACCTTTGTGAAGAATCTTGGGGCCGTTGCCAGACCGAAGAGAAGGGCCACAAACTGGAAGTGTTGGTCCAGAAAAGCAAAGCTTAAGAACTTGAAGTGGTCCCTGTGAATTGGAACATGAAGGTAAGCATCCTTCAAGTCTATTGTCGTTATCAACTGCCCATCTTGAACTAGGGGCAGAATAGATCTGATTGTTTCCATTTTGAACGATGGAATAGCCAGAAACTTGTTTAAACACTTTATGTCCATAATCGGGCGCAACGTGCTCTCCTTCTTTGGAACTACAAAAAGATTTGAATAGTACCCTAGACCCCTTTCTGCTTGGGGTACTGGTACGATAACACCTAGAGAAGAGAGAGCCCTCACACATTCTAGAAAGGCCTCTCTCTTTTCCGTTCTTGAAGACAGGTTTGACAGGAGAAATCTGCCCCTGGGCAGATGGGACCTGAATCCTATCCTGTAACCCTGGGCGACAACCTCCAGAACCCAAGGATCCTGAACGTCCTGCAACCAGGCTTCGGAGAAGAGAGACAATCTGCCCCCTACTTGGTCCGGAGATCGATCGGGGGCCGCCCCTTCATGCCGATTTTGTCTCGGCAGGCTTCTTGTTCTGCTTGGACTTGTTTCAAGACTGAGCAGGCTTCCAAGTTTCCTTGGACTGATCCGTTTTTGCTGCAGGCTGCTGGGCCTTGTCCGCATGAAAGGGACGAAAAAGTAGATCCTTTAGGCTTAGCCTTCTTATCCTGCAGAATGAAAGCTCTCTTGCCTCCCGTAACCGTGGATATGATCTAATCCAAGCTTGGACCGAACTGAATCTTTCCTTGAAAAAGCAGAGACAAGAGCCTCGACTTAGAGGTCATGTCCACAGACCAAGACATTAGCCACAGAGCCCTGCGAGCTAAAACTGAGAATCCTGAAACCTTTGTGTTCAGGGGAATAATTTGCATATTGGCGTCACAAATTAAAGAATTGGAGACCCTTAGCACCTTAATCTTATCCTGAAAATCAAACCCTGTGTGCTTAAACATCTTCCTTAACATGTTTTCCAACTTTTTATCCATGGGCTCCTTGAACGACAAACTATCCTCGAGAGGAATAGTTGTCCACTTCGCGAGCGTGGAAATAGCACCATCCACCTTAGGGACAGTCCCCCACAGCTCGAGCTGAGAGTCCGGGATGGGGAACAGTTTTTTAAAGGAAGAAGGGGAAAAGGAAGAACCTAATCGCTCCCATTCATTCTTAAAAATATTAGCCATCTTAACAGAAATCGGGAAGGTCTGAGGCACCAACCTGTACTCGTATAACTTATCAAGCTTAGGAATCTAAGGTTTCTGCGGAAGCTTCGGTTCCGGAACCTCCAGAGTAGCAAGCACTTGCTTCACCAAAAAGCGCAAATTCTTTAGCCTAAACCCAGTCAGGCTCCTCCGCAGCCGGAGGATGAGATGACACGGACTCTGACCCAGAAGGAGCCTCCTCCGAAGAGTGAGAGTGGGCCTCGTCATCGTATAACGCCTCTGATATTTCCATAGGCGTAGACAACCCCTAGGCCGGGCCGCCATGATACGCCCTACGCTTAGCAGAACGTGGTAAGGCATGGATCACTTACGATACCGCCGTTTGCAGTTGATCCGCAAAATCTGACGGCCAACTAATCTCTCCCGCAGGAGTAATGGTTGGATCCTGGGGCGCTGCATATGCACTCAGAGATGAAAGCAGGGAATGCACCTCACGGGATTGGGAACCCTCAGAGGTAGACGGCTCAGTAGTACTAGACATCCCTTTATTCTTAAATGTCGCAACTTTATCGAAGCATGTGGAACATAGTTGAGCAGGCTGATCTACAAGAACCTCCTCACAATAAACACAGGAATGAGACTTTGTTAAAGAGGGCATACCCTCTAACGCGTCAGAGTCCTCCATAGCTTGCACTTTTATTATGGACTAGATTAACCTAATAAACAGGCATCTTTATACCTCCAATGGCCGGGGCACTCACCACCTCCTATGACCCAGACTACAGAAACCGCTTTGTCTCCTGTATCACTGATCAACAGAGTAAGTGGAGACCGCCAAACCCAGTCACATGGGATGCCTCGCAGTATCGCCCCTGCACTAAGGAGAAAACGCGACCAAAACGGCCGTGCAAATACTCCCGGAAGTCAACCTGAAAGTTCCACCATTGCCAGAGCCTCATCTCGCACATAACGCAGCAATAACACAAAAAACAATATCATGTATAAACACTCCCCACCTGTTCAATAATCCCCTTACCAGGAATATTAACCCTGGATTCCATAAGATAAAAGGCACCACACACTGTGACCCTGTCTTCTGTGTTATCATTATGTATAAAAAAAGGAAACGATCTTACCAGAATCTATGCGTGGAACAGGAACACGGCCCTTCAAGTGTAGGGCTGCAACAACTAATCAGTAAGTTTGATCATAAAAATAGTTGTCAACAAATCTCATTATCAATTAGGTGGTCAGCGATTAGTTGGTCATTTGCACAGCACCAGCTGCTTTAATCTGATGATCTATTACAACTAAGATTGTACAAAAAAAAATGAATTTATTTATTTTTTTAATCTTTTTTCTATCCGATTAATCAGACAATAATAATCCGATTAATCGGATAGAAAAAAAAAAATGTTTGCACAATACCATGCAGGAGTTCATCGGATTGAAGCAGCTGGTGCTGTGCAATTAACCAACTAATCGCTGACCACCTAATTGATAATGAGATTCTTTGACAACTATTTTTATGATCAATCTTACCGATTAGTTGTTGCAGCCCTATTCAAGTGTGACAGGTAGAAGCATCACTCCTGACATGGACTTGAGTGCAGAAAGCAGGCAGCGAAACTCGTCAATGCTGATTGCTTGTGGAGCTGTTAATATGAGTCGGGATGGTTTCGCAGAAAGACTCTCCCTGCATCTCCGGACTCTAACTTTCACCTAGGCTCTCACTGAGAGGCTGACAGGGCTACTTAAAACTCCAGTCCCATTCTGAAGAGTACTGCCCTCCATAAGAGACTACTCTGAATCTTCAGAACCTCTCTGCCATCCTCCTGTGACGAAAGGCAAAGAATGACTGAGGGATTAGGGGAGTGGGGGAGGTATTTAAGCCTTTGGTTGGGGTGTCTTTGCCTCCTCCTCGTGGCCAGGTTCTTAATTCCCAAAAGTAATGAATGAAGCCGAGGACTCTCCTCCCCTTTAGATGGAAAAGATGTTTGTATTTAGAGAGTCTGTAAACATACTATGTATTTTTTTTTGTTTTAAATAAAACCAAACAGTTTGGAAATGTTGTTTGTAATCAAGTACTGAGGATTAAACATTTACTAGTAACATTAAGACAACCAATCCCAGGATGGATTTGTGACAGTGCACTTGTTATGCTTTGTTTACATTGGACACTTGTTGAACAGTACAAAGTTGGATGTTTTGTTACTAGCAGTTTATGAATTGAGCCATTCTTTAACTGTTGTTCTGTCTGACCCTGTAGTATGACTGATAATCAAATGTAATTGAAAAACCTGAGTTACTGAAATATTTGCACAATGATGCTTACATTGCATATACAAAAATATATAAAAAGGTATATATATATATATATATATATATATATATATATATATATATACACACACACACGTAGTAACAGAAGTCCATCAAGTTTAACCTATACAAATCTTAATATACTTACAATAAAAGCTCCAGTTGAGCTTAAATGAATCCCATTTAAAAAGGTGGCCATTTAACACAAGCAATAATATTCTTGAATTCTGTTTCTAGCCAGAAAAGTATCTAAACCATTTTTAAATGTATCTAAGGTACTGGCATTTACTACCTCCTTAGGTAATTAATTCCACAATGTGATTGCTCTTACAGTGAAAAAGCATTTACATGAAAAAGCATTTACATTGCTGGAGATTAAATCTCACAAAATTTTTCTTGGAATAAACAGAGCTTCGATCATCTCTGCAAATGGCCCTTGAATATATTTATATAAAATAATAATGTCACCTCTCAAGTGCCTTTTTTCTAGAGAAAACAGACCCAGTTTGGCTAACCTCTACTCATAGCTTAAATTCTCCATTCCCCTTATTAGTTTTGTGGCCCTTTTCTGAACTTTTTCTAAGTCTGCAATGTATTTTTTCAAGATTGGTCCCCCAGAACTCCATACTCGAGGTCAGGTCTTACCAGGTATTTATATAGTGATAGAATGATGCTTTCCTCCTTTGCATCAGTGCCTGTTTTAATACATGCTAGTACCTTATTAGCCTTATAAGCTGCTGCCCTGCATTGTGCGCCCATCTTTAGCTTGTTATCTATAAATACTCCCAAATCCCTTTCCTCCTCTTTTTTGCCGAGTCTAGTTCTATTAAATAATAGGTTGCCTTCTTATTTTTGCTTACAAAATTTAGAACTTTGCATTTTCCAGTATTAAATCTAATTTTCCATTTACCTGCCCATTCTTCTAATTTTTTAAATCCCCTTGTAAAGCAATTTCATCCTGCACTGACCTAATGATCTTAAACAACTTTGTATCATCTGCAAAAATAGAGATGTTGCTATTTATTCCTTGCTCTAAGTCATTAATAAATATATTAAAAAGAACAAGGCCCAGTACTGATCCATTGGGGACTCCAATGGTTACGTTTGTTCAATCTTGGTATGATCCATTTACTACTACTCATTCCCCCCTGTCTTTTATCCAGTTATTTATCCATGAGCTAACAGTTTTACATGCAATGTAGTACTGGGCCTGAGGAGGAGGGACTTGATCATTCCTAGACACAGCCTACTTGATTGTTTTATTGTTTAAAATGATAGATAACACCTTTAGTACATATTCCCCAGTTTTCATAACCATCATTGTTATATTAATATAATTTATAACCTCTAAGATTGCCTGTTTCAAAGCCCCTGCAAGCAGCCCCTTGTATTAGTGTTATTTTTAAGCTTTTTGCATTCTTGCAAAACAGCCAGACAGTGCTAGTTCATGTGTGCTATATATATATAAATATATATATATATATATACACACACACACACACATACAGTATATATATATATATATATATCATTGCACTCACTCCTCTGGAGAATGATAATGCGTTCCCAAGAACAAGCACTAAGTAGCTCAAATGCAAGATTGTAAAAAGCTAAAATAAGCACTGAAATATAGGACAGTCTGCAGGGGCTTAGATTACAGGTAATCAAAAAGGTAAAAAGTATATTACTATAACAGTGTTGGTTATGCATAAGAGTGAGGGACAGCAGGAAAAATGTCTCAGTTCAATAATTGAGGTACAGAAAGAAAATAGTATGATTATATATTTACGTTGTAACATAAAGGAAACTATTATGCCTCTACTAGACAAACAGCATTTTTATTTGCAAATAAATCTCATTCTTGATGGTATGGTAGATCATGATTGATCATAAAAATAGTTGTCAACAAATCTCATTATTGATTAGTTGGTCTGCGATTAGTTGGTCAGTAGCAAAGCTGCTTCACTCCGGTGAACTCCTGCACATGGTATTGTGGAAGAAATATATTTTATTTACTTATTTTTCTATCCGATAAATCAGATAGAAGAAAAAAAAAATAAAAAATTTGCATAATGCTATGTGCAGAACACTAAAGAATAATAAAGAGTGTCCAAAAGAAAGAAGAAAAAAAACAAAAAACAAAAGAGGCTATGAATGTGAATAATTAAAAAAACAGAATTTATGCTTACCTGATAAATTTCTTTCTCCAACGGTGTGTCCGGTCCACGGCGTCATCCTTACTTGTGGGAATATTCTCTTCCCCAACAGGAAATGGCAAAGAGCACAGCAAAAGCTGCCCATATAGCCCCTCCTCAGGCTCCGCCCCCCAGTCATTCGACCGACGGTTAGGAGAAAAAAAGGAGAAACTATAGGGTGCCGTGGTGACTGTAGTGTATAGAGAAAGAAATTTTTCAAACCTGATTAAAAAACCAGGGCGGGCCGTGGACCAGACACACCGTTGGAGAAAGAAATTTATCAGGTAAGCATAAATTCTGTTTTCTCCAACATTGGTGTGTCCGGTCCACAGCGTCATCCTTACTTGTGGGAACCAATACCAAAGCTTTAGGACACGGATGAAGGGAGGGAGCAAATCAGGTTACCTAAACAGAAGGCACCACGGCTTGCAAAACCTTTCTCCCAAAAATAGCCTCCGAAGAAGCAAAAGTATCAAATTTGTAAAATTTGGCAAAAGTGTGCAGAGAAGACCAAGTCGCTGCCTTACATATCTGATCAACAGAAGCCTCGTTCTTGAAGGCCCATGTGGAAGCCACAGCCCTAGTGGAGTGAGTTGTGATTCGTTCAGGAGGCTGCCGTCCGGCAGTCTCATAAGCCAATCGGATAATGCTTTTCAGCCAGAAAGAAAGAGAGGTAGCAGTAGCTTTTTGTCCTCTCCTCTTACCAGAGTAAACGACAAACAAAGATGAGGTTTGTCTAAAATCCTTTGTTGCTTCTAAATAGAACTTAAAAGCACGGACTACATCTAAATTGTGTAACAAACGTTCCTTCTTTGAAACTGGATTAGGACACAGAGAAGGAACAACTATTTCCTGGTTAATATTCTTGTTGGAAACAACTTTCGGAAGAAAACCAGGCTTGGTACGCAAAACGACCTTATCTGAATGGAACACCAGATAGGGTGGATCACACTGCAAAGCAGATAATTCAGAAACTCTTCTAGTAGAAGAAATAGCAACCAAAAACAGAACTTTCCAAGATAGTAACTTGATATCTATGGAATGTAAAGGTTCAAACGGAACCCCTTGAAGAACTGAAAGAACTAAATTTAGACTCCAAGGAGGAGTCATGGGTCTGTAAACAGGCTTGATTCTGACCAAAGCCTGTACAAAAGCTCGTACATCTGGCACAGCTGCCAGGCGTTTGTGTAACAAAACAGATAAAGCAGAAATCTGTCCTTTTAGAGAACTCGATGACAACCCTTTATCCAAACCCTCTTGGAGAAAGGAAAGAATCTTAGGAATTTTAATTTTACTCCAGGAGAATCCCTTGGATTCACACCAACAGATATATTTTTTCCATATTTTATGGTAAATCTTTCTAGTCACAGGTTTTCTGGCTTGGACCAGAGTATCTATCACTGTATTTGAAAATCCACGCTTGGATAAAATCAAGCGTTCAATTTCCAAGCAGTCAGCTGCAGAGAAACTAGATTTGGATGTTCGAATGGACCGTGTACTAGAAGATCCTGTCTCAAAGGTAGCTTCCATGGTGGAACTGATGACATATTCACCAGGTCTGCATACCAAGTCCTGCGTGGCCACGCAGGAGCTATCAGAATCACAGAGGCCTTCTCCTGTTTGATCCTGGCTACGAGCCTGGGAAGGAGAGGAAATGGTGGAAACACATAAGCTAGGTTGAACGACCAAGGCGCCACTAATGCATCCACTAGAGTCGCCTTGGGATCCCTGGATCTGGACCCGTAGCGGGGAACCTTGAAGTTCTGACGAGACGCCATCAGATCCATGTCTGGAATGCCCCATAATTGAGTTAACTGGGCAAAGACCTCCGGGTGGAGTTCCCACTCCCCCGGATGGAAAGTCTGACGACTCAAATAATCCGCCTCCCAGTTGTCTACTCCTGGGATGTGAATTGCAGATAGGTGGCAGGAGTGATCCTCCGCCCATTTGATGATCTTGGATACCTCTCTCATCGCCAAGGAACTCTTTGTTCCTCCCTGATGGTTGATGTAAGCTACAGTCGTCATGTTGTCCGACTGGAATCTTATGAATCCGGCCTTCGCTAGTTGAGGCCAAGCCCGGAGCGCATTGAATATCGCTCTCAGTTCCAGGATGTTTATCGGGAGAAGGGACTCTTCCCGAGACCATAGACCCTGAGCTTTCAGGGAGTCCCAGACCGCGCCCCAGCCTAATAGACTGGCGTCGGTCGTGACAATGACCCACTCTGGTCTGCGGAAACTCATTCCCTGAGACAGGTGATCCTGAGTCAACCACCAACGGAGTGAGTCTCTGGTTACCTGGTCTACTTGAATCTGGGGAGACAAGTCTGCATAGTCCCCATTCCACTGATTGAGCATGCACAGTTGTAATGGTCTTAGATGAATTCGAGCAAAAGGAACTATGTCCATTGCTGCAACCATCAATCCTACTACTTCCATGCACTGAGCTATGGAAGGCTCCAGAATAGAGTGAAGAACTTGACAAGCGTTTAGAAGCTTTGACTTTCTGTCCTCTGTCAGGAAGATCTTCATTTCTAAAGAATCTATTATTGTTCCCAAAAAGGGAACTCTTGTTGACGGAGACAGGGAACTCTTTTCTACGTTCACCTTCCACCCGTGAGATCTGAGAAAGGCTAGAACAATGTCTGTATGAGCCTTTGCCTTGGAAAGAGACGACGCTTGAATTAGAATGTCGTCTAGATAAGGTGCCACTGCAATGCCCCTCGGTCTTAGAACCGCTAGAAGGGACCCTAGCACCTTTGTGAAAATTCTGGGAGCAGTGGCTAAACCGAACGGAAGAGCCACGAACTGGTAATGTCTGTTCAGAAAGGCGAACCTTAGGAACTGATGATGATCTTTGTGGATAGGAATGTGTAAGTACGCATCGTTTAAATCCACGGTAGTCATATATTGACCCTCCTGGATTGTAGGTAAAATTGTTCGAATGGTTTCCATTTTGAACGATGGAACTCTGAGGAATTTGTTTAGAATTTTTAAATCCAGAATTGGTCTGAAAGTTCCCTTTTTTTTGGGAACTACAAACAGGTTTGAGTAAAACCCCTGACCTTGTTCCGCTGATGGAACTGGGTGTATCACTCCCATCTTTAACAGGTCTCCTACGCAATGTAAGAATGCCTGTCTCTTTATCTGGTCTGAAGATAAGCGAGACATGTGAACCTTCCCCTTGGAGGACGTTCCTTGAATTCTAGAAGATAACCCTGAGAGACTATTTCTAGTGCCCAGGGATCCGGAACATCTCTTGCCCAAGCCTGAGCAAAGAGAGAGAGTCTGCCCCCTACTAGATCCGGTCCCGGATCGGGGGCTACCCCTTCATGCTGTCTTGGTAGCAGCAGCAGGCTTCTTGGCCTGTTTACCCTTGTTCCAGCCTTGCATTGGTTTCCAAGCTGGCTTAGCCTGGGAAGCGTTACCCTCTTGTCCAGAGGCTGCAGAGTTAGGAGACGGTCCGTTCCTGAAGTTACGAAAGGAACGAAAATTGGACTTATTCTTAGCCTTAAAAGGCCTATCCTGTGGGAGGGCATGGCCCTTTCCCCCAGTGATGTCAGAAATAATTTCCTTCAATTCTGGCCCAAAAAGGGTCTTACCTTTGAAAGGAATATTAAGCAATTTTGTCTTGGAAGATACATCCGCTGACCAAGACTTTAGCCAGAGCGCTGTGCGCGCCACAATTGCAAACCCTGAATTTTTCGCCGCTAACCTCGCCAATTGCAAAGCGGCATCTAAAATAAAGGAATTAGCTAACTTAAGTGCGTGAATTCTGTCCATGACTTCCTCATATGGAGTCTCCATATTAAGCGACTTTTCTAGTTCATCGAACCAAAAACACGCCGCCGTAGTGACAGGAATAATGCACGAAATTGGTTGGAGGAGGAAACCTTGCTGAACAAAAATCTTTTTAAGCAAACCCTCCAATTTTTTATCCATAGGATCTTTGAAAGCACAATTGTCCTCAATGGGAATAGTCGTGCGTTTGGCTAGCGTAGAAACTGCCCCCTCAACCTTAGGGACTGTTTGCCATGCGTCCTTCCTTGGGTCGACCATGGGGAACATTTTCTTAAATATAGGAGGTGGGACAAAAGGTATGCCTGGTTTCTCCCACTCCTTAGTCACTATTTCCGCCACCCTTTTAGGTATTGGAAAGGCATCAGGGTGCACCGGGACCTCTAGAAATTTGTCCATTTTGCACAATTTTTCTGGAATGACCAAAGAGTCACAATCATCCAGCGTAGTTAGTACCTCCTTAAGTAAGGCGCGGAGATGCTCTAACTTAAATTTAAACGTCACCACATCAGGTTCTGCCTGTTGAGAAATTCTTCCTGAATCAGAAATCCGACAAACCCTCCCTCACTGCCAATTCTGACTGGTGTGAGGGTATGACAGATAAATTATTGTCAGCGCACTCTTGCTCTACTGTATTTAAAACTGAGCAATCACGCTTTCTTTGAAATGCTGGCATTTTGGATAAAATATTAGCTATAGAATTATCCATAACTGCCGTTAACTGTTGCATAGTAACAAGCATTGGCACGCTAGATGTACTAGGTGTCGCCTGCGCGGGCATAACTGGTGTTGACACAGAAGGAGAGGATGATGAACTATCCCCACAACCTTCACTTGAGGAATCATCTTGGGCAACCTTATTAAATGTGACAGTACTGTCCTTACTCTGTTTGGACGCCATGGCACAATTATCACATACATTTAAAGGGGGGACCACCTTGGCCTCCATACATACAGAACATGTTCCATCTGAAGGCACAGACATGTTAGACAGGCTTATACAGGCTATTAATGCAATAAAACCGTTTTTAAACAAAACCGTTACTGTCTCTTTAAATGTTAAACAGAGCACACTTTATTTCTGGATATGCGAAAAACTATGAAGGAAATATCTGATCTTTACCAAATTTGCACCCTAGTGTCTTAATGCCTTAAAAGTATTGCCTTTAAATGAGGAAACCGGAGCTGTTTTATCAATTAGCAACTTTAAACCACTACAGTCCCAGCCACAGCGTTTGCTGTGACTTCACCTGTCCTTGGGGGTTATACGATACCAAAATAAGCCTTCCAGGAACGTTTTTACTGGCCACCAAACCCTCTCACATGAAGCTGCATGCACTGCATCCAAAAGAAACTGCGCAATTATGGCGCGAAAATGAGGCTCTGCCTACTAGAGAGAAAGGCCCTTCCTGACTGGGAAGGTGTCTAAACTACTGCCTGGCGCCTAAAAACGTTCCCCAATACTTAGGTTTTGTAAAAACACTTCAAACCTCATATAAATATTGAATAAAGCAATTGATGTAGCCCACAAGAGTGTCAACCAGTATATAGCCCATTAATAAGCCTTCATTCTGTTATGAGTCTAAGAAAATGGCTTACCGATCCCCCAGAGGGAAAATGACAGTCTTCTAGCATTACACAGTCTTGTTAGAAAATGGACTAGTCATACCTTGAGCAGAAAAGTCTGCAAACTGTTCCCCCCAACTGAAGTTCTCTGGGCTCAACAGTCCTGTGTGGGAACAGCAATTGATTTTAGTTACTGCTGCTAAAATCATACTCCTCTTTTAAACAGAACTCTTCATCCTTTTCTGTTTTAGAGTAAATAGTACAAACCGGCACTATTTTAAAATAACAAACTCTTGATAGAAGAATAAAAAACTACAACTAAACACCACATACTCTTCACCATCTCCGTGGAGATGCTACTTGTTCAGAGCGGCAAAGAGAATGACTGGGGGGCGGAGCCTGAGGAGGGGCTATATGGGCAGCTTTTGCTGTGCTCTTTGCCATTTCCTGTTGGGGAAGAGAATATTCCCACAAGTAAGGATGACGCCGTGGACCGGACACACCAATGTTGGAGAAAGTGATATGGATAAATAGACCAACAAGTTCTATAACTATTGTTCATCCTCGGCCCATGCTGCTCCTTGGTCAGGGTCTCATGAACCTTGATAGTGAAGAAATCGAAAAAACACAAAGGAAACAAGGGCGTCAAAATGGCCTAGTACAGTCGGTGTCAAAGCGATATGAAATACTGTACAGAATACTCACACAATGTTAGCACCTCTAGGTGCTCTAATAGCAATCTGGAACGTCCCAGCCGTCCAGCTGAGTGATCAAAGGTAGCAGGATACAAAAATACTCCAAGACTATGCTAGGCCATTTTGGCACACTTGTTTCCTTTGTGTTTGACTATCTGCAGGAGTTCATCAGAGTGAAGCAACTGGTGCCATGCAACTGACCAAATAATTGCAGACCACTTAATAAATGACATTTGTTGAGATCTCTTTTTATGATCAATTAGTTGTTGCAGCCCTAATGTAATATATATATTTCTATATACATCTGTACATATACACCTATACCTGTATATATTAATATAGATATATATTAAATGAAAATTATTTAGATATATATATATATATATATACACATACACACTATATATATATATATATATATATAAATATTACATTTATTTATATGTGAAGAACATTGTAAGAACATGTAATATTACATATAAATATGATGTAGAAAATAATAAAGATTATCTAAAATTATTATACATACGGTACTGTAAAAAATTATATATATATATATATATATATATATATATATATATATATATATATATATATATATATTCTTAAACAAACTACAAGAAGAGAACAAGGACCATCAAAAATTTCCTGTGGCCCTGAACAGATAGGGAATCAAGCACTCTTCTTTTTATAAAAATAGCTCAAAAGTGTAGCTAAATTAGATGAATGAAATGAATCTCTGACCAGTAAAATCACAGAGAACAGAAAAATGATTTATTGATAGTACAGAAAGAAGTAAGTCCTAACTGTCAAAACATAGCAAGGTATATGTTAGCAACACAAAGTGAAGTATGTTGAACAAACAATATGGTACATGTGGCCAATTAAAACCCTGAAGATGTGCACATCATAATCATAATATTGGCAAAAATACAGTCCAAAGACACCTAGTACACTGCTACACCCAAGCTGTACACGGTACCCAAGTCAATACAAGGGATAATTACCGGACAGGTAAATTTTTAGGGATCTAAGTAGTGATAGGTGCTTTGTAAAGATTTCAGGAACAACAATAATGGCAATATAGCAACAATTACAAAGAATTACATACAAGTATGAAGAATAGCTATTGCAATGGTTATTAGCAATAAGATAGATAGTGAGTTACATACAAGTATGAAGAACAACTATTGCAATGGTTATTAGCAATAAGATAGATAGTGGAACATAGCAATAAATCCTCCATAATGAATTGCCTCAGTACAACCTGTCCTCTTTTCGCCTCAACAATTGCCATCTCAGTGTGCTAAAGCGTGGCTTGTCATTTTGTCCATCTAATGGATTTGACAAGTTTACTTTTCTAAAAGATCTTCACAGATTTGCTAGAAAAGTAGTTCTTTCTCAAATGTTTAAAAATAGATCTAAGAATATAATTGAGGATCTTAGCTTGACCACTGAGGATAGGCTGGCGCTACAGGACCTGAATGAATTATATCAGGAATCGACCTCTGACAAAGATTCTTTTCTAGCGTCAGAGATAGATTTACCTTTTAAATTATCTTCTCATTTTAAGAAAAGATCCACTTATATGCCGCAACTTTCTTTCTCTCCTGCAGTTAACTTATTTGTTAAATTGGTTGAAAGGGAGATACAGGAACTGCCACTTAGTGGCATTGTTGATGACAACTTGACCAAAAAAGAACGAAAAGCTCTGAAAGAGTTAAAAACGGCCCCCAACGTTGTGTACATGTGGCCAATTAAAACCCTGAAGATGTGCACATCATAATCATAATATTGGCAAAAATACAGTCCAAAGACACCTAGTACACTGCTACACCCAAGCTGTACACGGTACCCAAGTCAATACAAGGGATAATTACCGGACAGGTAAATTTTTAGGGATCTAAGTAGTGATAGGTGCTTTGTAAAGATTTCAGGAACAACAATAATGGCAATATAGCAACAATTACAAAGAATTACATACAAGTATGAAGAATAGCTATTGCAATGGTTATTAGCAATAAGATAGATAGTGAGTTACATACAAGTATGAAGAACAACTATTGCAATGGTTATTAGCAATAAGATAGATAGTGGAACATAGCAATAAATCCTCCATAATGAATTGCCTCAGTACAACCTGTCCTCTTTTCGCCTCAACAATTGCCATCTCAGTGTGCTAAAGCGTGGCTTGTCATTTTGTCCATCTAATGGATTTGACAAGTTTACTTTTCTAAAAGATCTTCACAGATTTGCTAGAAAAGTAGTTCTTTCTCAAATGTTTAAAAATAGATCTAAGAATATAATTGAGGATCTTAGCTTGACCACTGAGGATAGGCTGGCGCTACAGGACCTGAATGAATTATATCAGGAATCGACCTCTGACAAAGATTCTTTTCTAGCGTCAGAGATAGATTTACCTTTTAAATTATCTTCTCATTTTAAGAAAAGATCCACTTATATGCCGCAACTTTCTTTCTCTCCTGCAGTTAACTTATTTGTTAAATTGGTTGAAAGGGAGATACAGGAACTGCCACTTAGTGGCATTGTTGATGACAACTTGACCAAAAAAGAACGAAAAGCTCTGAAAGAGTTAAAAACGGCCCCCAACGTTGTGTACAATACAGCGGATAAGGGGGGTAATGTCGTTCTATGGGATGAAACTATGTATTGCAAGGAGGTAATGAGACAACTGTCAGATAAAGATCAATATCTTAAACTTGACTTTAACCCTCTGCCTACCTTGCAATCAAAACTTTTCACAATTTTGAACGATGCCAGAAATGATGGGACAATTACTAATACAGAATTTGGTTATTTGATGGTGGACAATCCAGTTATGCCTATATTTTACTGTATACCTAAGATTCATAAGAACATTAAGAATCCGCCTGGACGTCCCATCATTTCTGGCATCGGGAGTCTGGTTGAACATGTAGGTCACTTTATTGATCATGCTCTGCGTCCTTTCTTGGTGACTTTACCGTCATTTGTTCTTGACACAACAGATTTTTTGAAAAAAATCAATGGGATGCCAGTTGACAAAGAATCACTTTTAGTGACAATGGACGTAGAGGGACTTTATTCCAGTATCCCACATGATACTGGTATAAAAGCCTGTGAAAGTTTCCTGTCAAGCAGAGGTACAAAATTTTCCAAACATACTGAGCTCATTGTTGACCTTCTAAGATTTATTCTCAATAATAATGTTTTCATGTTTAATAACAGAATTTACAAGCAATTGAGAGGAACAGCCATGGGGGCCACTTGTGCCCCCACACACGCCTGTTTACATTTAGGCAAATGGGAGATGTATTCAGTCTATCAACACGATTTGTTCACTAAACATGTTAATTTCTGGCTGAGATATGTGGACGATGTATTCCTCATTTGGGAGGGTGATCAAGTTGAACTATTGCAGTTTGTCAATAGTTTAAACCAAAATGATTTAAATATACGACTTACTATGCACTTTAGTAAATCTGAGATTGATTTTCTTGACATTAAGGTCAAAAATGTGAACAATATGTTGGTCACTGAAAATTTTAGAAAGGCTACGGCTACTAATAGCCTGTTACTGGCAAGTAGTCACCATCCCCGACACCTTATAGGAGGAATTCCTAAAGGCCAATTTCTTCGGCTACGCCGCAATTGCTCGTCGAAAGAGAAATTTGAGGAACATGGAAAGCTCATGCAAGACAGGTTTCTTGAACGTGGCTATTCACGGCGTAAGATTAAAAAAGCTATGATTCACGCAAGAAAAATTGATAGAGATGATCTCCTGTTTAAGAAGACTAAACAAACAAAGTCAGTAATACGATTAACCACGACTTATAACTGTCATTGGCAAACCATTAAGTCAGTTCTCAATAAGCATTGGCCAATCCTTTTAAGTGATGGCAACATTGCTGAAGAAGTTGGGACCTATCCCAGCCTTACAGCAAAAAATCTTAAAGATAACCTGGTCTCGAGCCAATTTAAACCCACAGAAAAAGAAGGAAATTGGCTTAAAAAGCACATCCCTAATGGCAACTTTCCTTGTGGAAAGTGCGTGACTTGTGAATTTATGAAAAATACCAAGACATTTTCTGGCAATAGTAAAAAATCTTTTCAGATTAATTACTTCTTCAATTGCAATACGGAGGGGGTTGTGTATCTCCTGGAATGTTATTGCCCAGCGTTCTACGTGGGCAAAACGAAACGTATCTTTAAAGATCGTATAAAGGAACATAGGGATGATATAAAAGGTAAAATACAATCTAGCAGTATTGCGAGACATTACCAAGCTGTACATAACAGCAACCCAGGTTGTCTACGCTTTACAGGTATAGACAAAGGTATTGTGCATGGAAGAGGGGGGGACAACGATAAATCTCTGCTTCAAAAAGAGTGTAAGTGGATATTTACTTTGAACACTCTTTCGCCAGTTGGTCTTAATGAAAAGTTGGATATGGCTAGTTTCATTTAAAAAAAAGCCCCTTTCTATTATAATATTCATGTATATTAGAGTATTTGGATGTTATTACCGTTAATAGCTTTCTAACATCACTACTTGCTCCCTAAGTTTCTATTTTTAATCTTAATTAAAGACTACTTATTTCATTCTTTTGCGTATTTTTTGTTTTTCATTATTTTTTTTTATTTGTTTGTAACTATGAACGTCATTAACTAATTTGACTTATTATGTCTCATCAATTTTTTGCTTTCTATTTTCTTCTTCTTTAGAAATAGTTAGGTTTAGTATGTATGTTACACATTGTTTAGCATTAAGATTAAGGTACATAATTGGTTAAAACTGGGAGGAGTCTTTGTGGATATATTCCCTCCCAGCAGGGCTAAGATCCATCCGCCCTGAGGAAGCCCCGTCTATCATTTGGCATTGTGGGTGAAACGATCAGGATCGTAGGCATTGGATCACGGACGCACATGTGACCAACCCGGAAGTAAGCATGCAGTCCTACCACGCTGTAGTGTCTCAGCGTGTAGCACTCGACTGGCTCAGCAAACGGTTTCATGGGACTCAATTATAAGGGAGTATCTCAGGAGGCAACCGGTAACCTAATAACAAACAGCGGACCTCAATTGTGGACACCTCCAGAATCAGATAAGTGCATGCTTACGGCTTAACACAGGAATATAGCTGCTTTCATATGCAATATGGGGGGTTAGCCTGGACTGACTCCCATTGCTCATTTGGCTTGTTTGCTGTTTTTACACATCTTCAGCAATAATACGTACTATGCTTTACTAACACGCATGCAGCTTTGGCAGCACTCATCCTATTTTGCATACCTTGGACTTATGCTAAGTTTGGCTGAAAACAATACCGCTATATGTGGAAAATCATCCTGGTGTGATTTGGTTGTTTTTTTCAGCAATACACTCTTGTGAGAATTTTATCTCTATATATGCAGGCATCTCTATGTAAACTGCTGTGTTTCTATATAACTGCTGTACTGAGGCAATTCATTATGGGGGATTTATTGCTATGTTCCACTATCTATCTTATTGCTAATAACCATTGCAATAGTTGTTCTTCATACTTGTATGTAACTCACTATCTATCTTATTGCTAATAACCATTGCAATAGCTATTCTTCATACTTGTATGTAATTCTTTGTAATTGTTGCTATATTGCCATTATTGTTGTTCCTGAAATCTTTACAAAGCACCTATCTCTACTTAGATCCCTAAAAATTTACCTGTCCGGTAATTATCCCTTGTATTGACTTGGGTACCGTGTACAGCTTGGGTGTAGCAGTGTACTAGGTGTCTCTGGATTGTATTTTTGCCAATATTATGATTATGATGTGCACATCTTCAGGGTTTTAATTGGCCACATGTACCATATTGTTTGTTCAACATACTTCACTTTGTGTTGCTAACATATACCTTGCTATGTTTTGACAGTTAGGACTTACTTCTTTCTGTACTATCAATAAATCATTTTCCTGTTCTCTGTGATTTTACTGGTCAGAGATTCATTTCATTCGTCTAATTTAGCTACACTTTTGAGCTATTTTTTATAAAAAGAAGAGTGCTTGATTCCCTATCTGTTCAGGGCCACAGGAAATTTTTGATGGTCCTTGCTCTCTTCTTGTAGTTTGTTTAAGAATAATTTTTTATAGGGTCTGCACCACATTAAAATTATAACCTAATATAACATTAATGTTTTCTAAATTTTGATTATTTTTTCCACGGATAAAGACACATTTATAGTAGCCATTTGTCCTGTACCCTTTTTGTATATATATATATATATATATATATATATATATATATATATATATATATATATATATATATATATTCTATGGATTATTTAGACTTTTTTTTGCATGGTAACTTTAAACACAGAGAGTTAAACTAAGAGCATATGGCAATACAAGTTTCACTGTTATCTGTGTTAGTAAATCATTACATAAATATAATTTTTTTTACAGAATCATAGGTCAGAATAAAACCATGGACCTTCACAAAACAAGACTAAGGACTTGCCACTAACAAATCTTTTTAAGAAGCTACATGGTGTAATTGCAATAGCTCTGATCCATGCACAAATCAAATTATTTTATTTTTCTACATGGTAGGTAATGGTTGTTAGCAATATTATGTAATATAATAATTGCCATGTCATAAAGACCTTATGATTTTAGGCTGTGAGGGGATAGCTTTTTCTCCGTGTGTTAATTATTTAGTTTTTCCAGATGAGTATTTCCATGTGTCTATCCTTAAAAACAGACTCCTGTCGTAAATAGTTTCTAATTTTAACTTGAGCAAACTTTATTACATACATCCAGAGACCTGGTGCCTCAAGAAAGTAAGATGTAAACACAGAGTGGCAGAAAACAGTGTCCCTATCAATACACACCTGAGGTTGATCAGAGGTAACACTCTAAGATATCTTAATAAACTTTTAATCACTTTTATGATACAGGGTGACCAAATATGACAGACATGTCATGTTTGATATCAAAATAATTCTTATGATATCACAATTGGATTGCTTATATATAAGTGTATATGTATTATATATACATACAATTATTATTTATCCTTTAACTTCAGCCGGAGCTTGCAATTTGGTTTATGGCCTGCCATAAAAAATGGGTAGTTACCTTCCTTGCCCACTCTGGAAGGGAACTGGTCAGAACCCTGACCTCATGAAAAAAAACACAATTTATGCTTACCTGATAAATTTATTTCTCTAGTGGTGTATCCAGTCCACGGATCATCCATTACTTATGGGATATTCTCATTCCCAACAGGAAGTTGCAAGAGGACCCACAGCAAAGCTGTTATATAGCTCCTCCCCTTCCTACCATATCCAGTCATTCGACCGAAAACAAGCAGATAAAGGAGAAACCATAGGGTGCAGTGGTGACTGTAGTTTAAATTTAAAAATAACCTGCCTTAAGATGACAGGGTGGGCCGTGGACTGGATACACCACTAGAGAAATAAATTTATCAGGTAAGCATAAATTGTGTTTTCTCTAGTAAGGTGTATCCAGTCCACGGATCATCCATTACTTATGGGATACCAATACCAAAGCTAAAGTACACGGATGAAGGGAGGGACAAGGCAGGAACTTAAACGGAAGGTACCACTGCCTGTAAAACCTTTCTCCCAAAAATAGCCTCCGAAGAAGCAAAAGTATCAAATTTGTAAAATTTTGAAAAAGTATGAAGCGAAGACCAAGTCGCCGCCTTGCAAATCTGTTCAACAGAGGCCTCATTTTTAAAGGCCCAGGTGGAAGCCACAGCTCTAGTAGAATGAGCTGCTTTCAGGGGGCTGCTGTCCAGCAGTCTCATAGGCTAAGCGTATTATGCTTCTTAGCCAAAAAGAAAGAGAGGTTGCCGAAGCCTTTTGACCTCTCCTCTGACCAGAGTAAACAACAAACAAAGCAGATGTTTGCCGAAAATCCTTAGCAGCTTGTAAGTAAAACTTTAAAGCACGAACCACGTCCAAATTGTGTAATAGACGTTCCTTCTTTGAAGAAGGATTAGGACACAAGGATGGAACAACAATCTCTTGATTGATATTCTTGTTAGATACCACCTTAGGTAAAAACCCAGGTTTGGTACGCAGGACTACCTTATCAGAATGAAAAATTAGATAAGGAGAATCACATTGTAAGGCAGATAACTCGGAGACTCTACGAGCCGAGGAAATAGCTACCAAAAAAACAGAATTTATGCTTACCTGATAAATTACTTTCTCCAACGGTGTGTCCGGTCCACGGCGTCATCCTTACTTGTGGGATATTCTCTTCCCCAACAGGAAATGGCAAAGAGCCCAGCAAAGCTGGTCACATGATCCCTCCTAGGCTCCACCTACCCCAGTCATTCGACCGACGTAAAGGAGGAAAATGCATAGGAGAAATCATATGATACCGTGGTGACTGTAGTTAGAGAAAATAATTCATCAGACCTGATTAAAAAAACCAGGGCGGGCCGTGGACCGGACACACCGTTGGAGAAAGTAATTTATCAGGTAAGCATAAATTCTGTTTTCTCCAACATAGGTGTGTCCGGTCCACGGCGTCATCCTTACTTGTGGGAACCAATACCAAAGCTTTAGGACACGGATGATGGGAGGGAGCAAATCAGGTCACCTAGATGGAAGGCACCACGGCTTGCAAAACCTTTCTCCCAAAAATAGCCTCAGAAGAAGCAAAAGTATCAAATTTGTAAAATTTGGTAAAAGTGTGCAGTGAAGACCAAGTCGCTGCCTTACATATCTGATCAACAGAAGCCTCGTTCTTGAAGGCCCATGTGGAAGCCACAGCCCTAGTGGAGTGAGCTGTGATTCTTTCAGGAGGCTGCCGTCCGGCAGTCTCATAAGCCAATCGGATGATGCTTTTAAGCCAAAAAGAGAGAGAGGTAGAAGTTGCTTTTTGACCTCTCCTTTTACCAGAATAAACAACAAACAAAGAAGATGTTTGTCTGAAATCCTTTGTAGCCTCTAAATAGAATTTTAGAGCACGAACTACATCCAAATTGTGCAACAAACGTTCCTTCTTTGAAACTGGATTCGGACACAAAGAAGGCACAACTATCTCCTGGTTAATGTTTTTGTTAGAAACAACTTTCGGAAGAAAACCAGGTTTAGTACGCAAAACCACCTTATCTGCATGGAACACCAGATAAGGAGGAGAACACTGCAGAGCAGATAACTCTGAAACTCTTCTAGCAGAAGAAATTGCAACCAAAAACAAAACTTTCCAAGATAGTAACTTAATATCTACGGAATGTAAGGGTTCAAACGGAACCCCTTGAAGAACTGAAAGAACTAAATTGAGACTCCAAGGAGGAGTCAAAGGTTTGTAAACAGGCTTGATTCTAACCAGAGCCTGAACAAAAGCATGAACATCTGGCACAGCCGCCAGCTTTTTGTGAAGTAAAACAGATAAAGCAGAAATCTGTCCCTTCAAAGAACTTGCAGATAATCCTTTCTCCAAACCCTCTTGTAGAAAGGATAGAATCTTAGGAATTTTTATCTTGTTCCATGGGAATCCTTTAGATTCACACCAACAGATATATTTTTTCCATATTTTATGGTAAATTTTCCTAGTTACAGGCTTTCTAGCCTGGATAAGAGTATCAATGACAGAATCTGAAAACCCACGCTTTGATAAAATCAAGCGTTCAATCTCCAAGCAGTCAGTTGGAGTGAAGCCAGATTCGGATGTTCGAATGGACCTTGAACAAGAAGGTCCTGTCTCAAAGGTAGCTTCCATGGTGGAGCCGATGACATATTCACCAGGTCTGCATACCAAGTTCTGCGTGGCCACGCAGGAGCTATCAAGATCACCGAAGCCCTCTCCTGATTGATCCTGGCTACCAGCCTGGGAATGAGAGGAAACGGTGGGAATACATAAGCTAGGTTGAAGGTCCAAGGCGCTATCAGTGCATCTACTAGAGTCGCCTTGGGATCCCTGGATCTGGACCCGTAGCAAGGAACCTTGAAGTTCTGACGAGACGCCATCAGGTCTATGTCTGGAATGCCCCATAATTGAGTTATTTGGGCAAAGATTTCCGGATGGAGTTCCCACTCCCCCGGATGGAAAGTCTGACGACTCAGAAAATCCGCTTCCCAATTTTCCACTCCTGGGATGTGGATTGCAGACAAGTGGCAGGAGTGATTCTCCGCCCATTGAATTATTTTGGTCACCTCCTCCATCGCCAGGGAACTCCTTGTTCCCCCCTGATGGTTGATATATGCAACAGTCGTCATGTTGTCTGATTGAAACCTTATGAATTTGGCCCTTGCTAGTTGAGGCCAAGCTTTGAGAGCATTGAATATCGCTCTCAGTTCCAAAATGTTTATCGGGAGAAGAGATTCTTCCCGAGACCATAGACCCTGAGCTTTCAGGGGTTCCCAGACCGCGCCCCAGCCCACCAGACTGGCGTCGGTCGTGACAATGACCCACTCTGGTCTGCGGAAGCTCATTCCCTGTGACAGGTTGTCCAGGTTCAGCCACCAACGGAGTGAATCTCTGGTTCTTTGATCTACTTGGATCGTCGGAGACAAGTCTGTATAATCCCCATTCCACTGTCTGAGCATGCACAGTTGTAATGGTCTTAGATGAATTCGTGCAAAAGGAACTATGTCCATTGCCGCAACCATCAAACCTATTACTTCCATGCACTGCGCTATGGAAGGAAGAAGAACAGAATGAAGTACTTGACAAGAGCTTAGAAGTTTTGATTTTCTGGCCTCTGTCAGAAAAATCTTCATTTCTAAGGAGTCTATTATTGTTCCCAAGAAGGGAACTCTTGTTGACGGGGACAGAGAACTTTTTTCTATGTTCACTTTCCACCCGTGAGATCTGAGAAAGGCTAGGACAATGTCCGTATGAGCCTTTGCTTTTGACAGAGACGACGCTTGAATCAGTATGTCGTCCAAGTAAGGTACTACTGCAATGCCCCTTGGTCTTAGCACCGCTAGAAGGGACCCTAGTACCTTTGTGAAAATCCTTGGAGCAGTGGCTAATCCGAATAGAAGTGCCACAAACTGGTAATGCTTGTCCAGAAAGGCGAACCTTAGGAACCGATGATGTTCCTTGTGGATAGGAATATGTAGATACGCATCCTTTAAATCCACCGTGGTCATGAATTGACCTTCCTGGATGGTAGGAAGAATTGTTCGAATGGTTTCCATTTTGAACGATGGAACCCTGAGAAATTTGTTTAGAATCTTGAGATCTAAAATTGGTCTGAATGTTCCTTCTTTTTTGGGAACTATAAACAGATTGGAGTAAAACCCCATCCCTTGTTCTCCTAATGGAACAGGATGAATCACTCCCATTCTTAACAGGTCTTCTATACAATGTAAGAATGCCTGTCTTTTTATTTGGTTTGAAGACAATTGAGACCTGTGGAACCTCCCCCTTGGGGGTAGTTCCTTGAATTCCAGGAGATAACCTTGAGAAACTATTTCTAGCGCCCAAGGATCCTGAACATCTCTTGCCCAAGCCTGAGCGAAGAGAGAGAGTCTGCCCCCCACCAGATCCGGTCCCGGATCGGGGGCCAACACTTCATGCTGTTTTAGTAGCAGTGGCAGGTTTCTTGGCCTGCTTACCCTTGTTCCAGCCTTGCATCGGTCTCCAGGCTGGTTTGGTTTGAGAACTATTACCCTCTTGCTTAGAGGGTGTAGAATTTGAGGCTGGTCCGTTTCTGCGAAAGGGACGAAAATTTTGCTTATTTTTAGCCTTAAAAGACCTATCCTGAGGAAGGGCGTGGCCCTTTCCCCCAGTGATGTCTGAAATAATCTCTTTCAAGTCAGGGCCAAACAGCGTTTTACCCTTGAAAGGGATGTTAAGCAATTTGTTCTTGGAGGACACATCCGCTGACCAAGACTTTAGCCAAAGCGCTCTGCGCGCCACAATAGCAAAACCTGAATTTTTCGCCGCTAATCTAGCTAATTGCAAAGTGGCGTCTAAGATAAAAGAGTTAGCCAAGGGGGCGTGTCCTAACAGCGTTCTAGTAAGGACGCACATCTCAAGAGCTCCGGAGGAATTTTTGATAAACCGCCGAATATCAAATCCTTATAACAGCATCTACATAAGATTTCTAAGTTATAGCATTGCCCCACTTTGTGAGGCTCTAATACAGCTTTGCTTTGCTGTTTGCATGAAACTGGAGCCACGGATTAGACACAGAAGGCCTAGAGCGGCGGCTCAACATTAGGTGAAACCTCCCCCGGGAAACCGGGTTACACTACCATAACTGGACTGCGTAGGTTTATCATTAAATATTGCATCCCTTTTCTTTCATACCCCAGTACGAGGAGATACACAGTGAATTCATACCCAGCGATCATGCCTGGTGAGAAGCTATTACAGCACCTTGACACCATCTTCAGTAGAATGGAGGAGCTGCTGCAGTCTCTAATGGACAAATCGCTACCAGACTATATTATAAGAGATTTAGCAGAGGACGCTACGGGACTTCCCCTGCCAGTCGATTGCATAATGGATCCTGTTCAGGAATATGGCTCACCACTAAAAAAGACCCCTATCACTAAGGCGCTAATACAAGAAGACAGACCACGGGAATCACTAGATGATTTTACTTACACTCCGGCAACAAGGGCCCACCGGAAACTTCAACTAAAATCTAACAGTCAGCCTTATAAGAAAATCAATACCACAAAAAAAACAACAACAACCAAACTGTCGCTATGGAAAAGGGGCAAGAAAATGGCGTCTAATCTCCCGGGCGCGCCAATTCTCAGACTCACCACAGCTGACCGATCACTAATAAATCTGATCAAACGCGGTAAAAACCGCATCCAGAAGACACCATGGACTGTTCATTCCACATTGGGTCCCCGACAAGTAAGAGAGGTCTTTGGATCCTCACCTCTTCTCTCCACCGCATCGCTAATGGGATTTAATACAACTGGCAAATTAACTCGAACTTTACATTACTCACATAGACTTGGCATTTTTCATCAAGCCCTTACCGGGATCCCTGACATGGACGTTAGCTGTGCTCATGATATAGTATTTGCATGTAGAAAGAGATCTGACCCGGGTTAAAACTGGAAGAGACAATTCTTATTTCTGGTCTGTTTAGTTAAGTTTATGTGTTTCCTGATTGGCGATACCGTTTAAAGTAAAGTTAAGTTTTTGTTTTCCTAAACAATGTGAGTTTTAGAATGCAGTCACACACAAACCCTCTATAACATCACCTAATGCGTAGCTGACTTGTTTCACTCTACACTTTATTCAGTGATCATCTCTGTTATGTGCCTTTAGTGTAAATACTTAAAAGAGACAACTATGGGATATATACATGTTCCTACATATATAACCACCATTACAGATCTTATATATCATTGTCCTGTGCTTTGGTCCCCACTTTGCGGCCAGCGGCCGGGGCCGTGTGGGGGCTAGGGCACTAGATTATTCTGCACGGAACACACAGTCATAGCATACACTTGATTAGGAAGAGAAAATAACCACACAATCTCTTTTACATATTTTATATTTACTTTCTAATTCCCTGGAGGGTAACATTACTTTACTCAAGCTGACAATTTCTGTTTTATATCATGAGAGAGGTTTGCTTATATATGTTTATGCTGTATTACATTTATCCCATTTGTTTTATACTCCCCACTCTATGGCTGTAATACCACATTTTTTTTTCATAGAGAGATCTCAAACCTAGCATTATAATAGTTGGCCCAGTCCTGGCCATATTTATTTGTTAAATGTTTTCTTTATAAAAACACTAACTCCTTGGCAGTGTTTTACATGGTCATGTCATTTTATAACTTATATATTTTCCTCTCACATACCTAGGGCAATGTTGACTTTTGTATTATTGTGGCTGGTCCAGTTTTGGTCTTTTTGGTTTAATCTTTGTAACTTTAAAACTGTGCATCTTATTACCTTGAATGGTTGTATAGCGTTGATTTTTCATATTTTAGATGCAAATTTTCTTTGTTTGTTTTCTCTTTTTTGTTTTTGTTTTAAGCACAATCCCCTGGAATTGGACTTACATAGCCGCACAGGTCCAAAAGTGACCTATTATGTTAAAATAAGGGGAAGAAAAATGAGGACTTAATATCTTAAATCAGATATGACATGAATATTTGATTTGCTGTTTACCTATTGAGATATCTGTATTTTAATTATTTTCTTTGACCTCAATAAAAATATTAATAAAAAAAAAAAAAAAAAAAAAAAAAAAAAAAAAAGAGTTAGCCAATTTAAGTGCTTGAACTCTGTCCATAACCTCCTCATACGAAGATTCTTTATTGAGCGACTTTTCTAGTTCTTCGAACCAGAAACACGCTGCTGTAGTGACAGGAACAATGCATGAAATTGGTTGTAGAAGGTAACCTTGCTGAACAAACATCTTTTTAAGCAAACCCTCTAATTTTTTATCCATAGGATCTTTGAAAGCACAACTATCTTCTATAGGGATAGTAGTGCGTTTGTTTAGAGTAGAAACCGCCCCCTCGACCTTGGGAACTGTCTGCCATAAGTCCTTTCTGGGGTCGACCATAAGAAATAATTTCTTAAATATAGGGGGAGGAACAAAAGGTATGCCGGGCCTTTCCCATTCCTTATTTACAATGTCCGCCACCCGCTTGGGTATAGGAAAAGCATCGGGGGGCACCGGGACCTCTAGGAACTTGTCCATCTTACATAATTTCTCTGGAATGACCAAATTGTCACAATCATCCAGAGTAGATAACACCTCCTTAAGCAGAGCGCGGAGATGTTCTAATTTAAATTTAAAAGTAATAACATCAGGTTCAGCTTGTTGAGAAATTTTTCCTGAATCTGAAATTTCTCCCTCAGACAAAACCTCCCTCCTGGCCCCTTCAGATTGGTGTGAGGGTATGTCAGAACCATTATCATCAGCGTCCTCATGCTCTTCAGTATCTAAAACAGAGCAATCGCGCTTTCTCTGATAAGTGGGCATTTTGGACAAAATGTTTTTAATAGAATTATCCATTACAGCCGTTAATTGTTGCATAGTAAGAAGGATTGGCGCACTAGATGTACTAGGGGCCTCTTGTGTGGGCAAGACTGGTGTAGACACAGAAGGGGATGATGCAGTACCATGCTTACTCCCCTCGCTTGAGGAATCATCTTGGGCAACATCATTATCAGTGGCATCATTGTCCCTACTTTGTTTGGACACTATGTCACATTCATCACATATATTTAAATGGGGAGGAACCTTGGCTTTCAAACATACAGAACATCGTCTATCTGATGGTTCAGACATGTTAACAGGCATAAACTTGATAACAAAGCACAAAAAACGTTTTAAAATAAAACCGTTACTGTCACTTTAAATTTTAAACTGAACACACTTTATTACTGAATATGTGAAAAAGTATGAAGGAATTGTTCAAAATTCACCAAAATTTCACCACAGTGTCTTAAAGCCTTAAAAGTATTGCACACCAAATTTGAAAGCTTTAACTCTTAAAATAACGGAACCGGAGCCGTTTTTACATTTAACCCCTATACAGTCCCTGGTATCTGCTTTGCTGAGACCCAACCAAGCCCAGAGGGGAATACGATACCAAATGACGCCTTCAATAAGCTTTTTCAGTGGTTCTTAGCTCCTCACACATGCATCTGCATGCCTTGCTTTCCAAAAACAACTGCGCATTAGTGGCGCGAAAATGAGGCTCTGCCTATGACTAGAAAAGGCCCCCAGTGAAAAAGGTGTCCAATACAGTGCCTGCCGTTTTTTTAAATACATCCCCAAGATTAAAAGAACTATTTATAGTTATAATCCACTAAATATACTTATAAAGTAATCGTTTTAGCCCAGAAAAATGTCTACCAGTCTTTAAAGCCCTTGTGAAGCCCTTTATTCTTATACTAAACTAAGAAAATGGCTTACCGGTTCCCATAGGGAAAATGACAGCTTCCAGCATTACCAAGTCTTGTTAGAAATGTGTCATACATTAAGCAGCAAAGTCTGCCCACTGTTTCCCCCAACTGAAGTTAATTCATCTCAACAGTCCTGTGTGGAAACAGCCATCGATTTTAGTAACGGTTGCTAAAATCATCTTCCTCTTACAAACAGAAATCTTCATCTCTTTTCTGTTTCAGAGTAAATAGTACATACCAGCACTATTTTAAAATAACAAACTCTTGATTGAAGAATAAAAACTACATTTAAACACCAAAAAACTCTTAACCATCTCCGTGGAGATGTTGCCTGTGCAACGGCAAAGAGAATGACTGGGGTAGGCGGAGCCTAGGAGGGATCATGTGACCAGCTTTGCTGGGCTCTTTGCCATTTCCTGTTGGGAAAGAGAATATCCCACAAGTAAGGATGACGCCGTGGACCGGACACACCTATGTTGGAGAAAAGGACTTTCCAAGATAAAAGTTTTATATCAATGGAATGAAGAGGTTCAAACGGGACTCCTTGAAGAACCTTAAGAACCAAATTTAAGCTCCATGGTGGAGCAACAGGTTTAAACACAGGCTTGATTCTGACTAAAGCCTGACAAAAAGCCTGAACGTCTGGAACGTCTGCCAGACGCTTGTGTAAAAGAATAGACAGAGCAGAAATCTGTCCCTTTAAGGAACTAGCTGACAAACCTTTTTCCAAGCCTTCTTGGAGAAAGGATAATATCCTAGGAATCCTGACCTTACTCCATGAGTAGCCCTTGGATTCACACCAATAAAGATATTTACGCCATAGTTTATGGTAAATTTTCCTGGCGACAGGCTTTCGTGCCTGTATTAAGGTATCAATGACTGACTCGGAGAAGCCACGCTTTGATAAAATCAAGCGTTCAATCTCCATGCAGTCAGTCTCAGAGAAATTAGATTTGGATGGAGGAAAGGACCCTGAAGTAGAAGGTCCTGTCTCAGAGGCAGAGTCCATGGTGGAAAGGATGACATGTCCACTAGGTCTGCATACCAGGTCCTGCGTGGCCACGCAGGTGCTATTAAAATCACTGATGCTTTCTCCTGCGTGATCTTGGCAATCAGTCGAGGGAGCAGAGGAAACGGTGGAAACACATAAGCCAGGTTGAAAAACCAGGGCGCTGCTAGAGCATCTATCAGCGTCGCCCTGGGGTCCCTGGACCTGGATCCGTAACAAGGAAGCTTGGCATTCTGTCGAGACACCATGAGATCCAGTTCTGGTTTGCCCCAGCGATTAATCACTTGTGCAAACACCTCCGGATGGAGTTCCCACTCCCCCGGATGAAAAGTCTGTCGACTTAGAAAATCCGCCTCCCAGTTCTCTACACCTGGGATATGGATAGCTGATAGATGGCAGGAGTGAAACTCCGCCCAGCGAATTATCTTTGAGACTTCTAACATCGCTTGGGAACTTCTTGTTCCCCCTTGATGGTTGATGTAAGCCACAGTCGTGATGTTGTCCGACTGAAATCTGATGTACCTCAGAGTTGCTAACTGAGGCCAAGCCTGAAGAGCATTGAATATCGCTCTTAGTTCCAGAATATTTATTGGAAGGAGAGACTCCTCCTGAGTCCACAATCCCTGAGCCTTCAGGGAGTTCCAGACTGCACCCCAACCTAGAAGGCTGGCATCTGTTGTTACAATCGTCCAATCTGGCCTGCGAAAGGTCATACCTTTGGACAGATGGACCCGAGATAGCCACCAGAGGAGAGAATCCCTGGTCTCTTGGTCCAGATTCAGTTGAGGGGACAAATCTGTGTAATCCCCGTTCCACTGACTGAGCATGCATAGTTGCAGCGGTCTGAGAAGTAAGCGTGCAAACGGCACTATGTCCATTGCCGCTACCATTAAGCCGATTACTTCCATACACTGAACCACTGAAGGGTGCGGAATGGAATGAAGAACCCGGCAGGAATTTAGAAGCTTTGATAACCTGGACTCCGTCAGGTAAATTTTCATTTCTACAGAATCTATCAGAGTCCCTAGAAAGGAAACTCTTGTGAGTGGGGATAGAGAACTTTTTTCCTCGTTCACTTTCCACCCATGCGACCTCAGAAATGCCAGTACTACGTCCGTATGAGACTTGGCAATTTGGAAGTTTGACGCCTGTATCAGGATGTCATCTAATAAGGTGCTACTGCTATGTCCCGCGGCCTTAGGACCGCTAGAAGCGACCCTAGAACCTTTGTAAAAAATTTTGGGGCTGTAGCTAATCCAAAGGGAAGAGCTACAAATTGGTAATGCCTGTCTAGAAAGGCAAACCTGAGAAACCAATGATGATCTTTGTGTATCGGAATGTGAAGGTAAGCATCCTTTAGATCCACTGTAGTCATATATTGACCCTCCTGGATCATAGGCAGGATGGTACGGATAGTTTCCATCTTGAATGATGGAACACTGAGGAATTTGTTTAAGATCTTTAGATCCAAAATTGGTCTGAATGTTCCCTCTTTCTTGGGAACCACAAACAGATTTGAGTAAAAACCCTGTCCTTGTTCCTCATTTGGAACTCGATGGATCACTCCCATAACTAGGAGGTCTCGTACACAGTGTAAGAATGCCTCTCTCTTTATCTGGTTTGCAGATAATTGTGAAAGGTGAAATCTCCCTTTTGGGGGAGAAGCTTTGAAGTCCAGAAGATATCCCTGGGATATAATTTCCAACGCCCAGGGATCCTGAACATCTCTTGCCCACGCCTGGGCGAAGAGTGAAAGTCTCCCCCCCACTAGATCCGTTACCGGATAGGGGGCCGTTCCTTCATGCTGTCTTGGAGGCAGCAGCAGGTTTTTTTAGCCTGCTTACCTTTGTTCCAGGTCTGGTTTGGCTTCCAGACCGCTTTGGATTGAGCAACAGTTCCCTCTTGTCTTGCATTAGAGGAGGTTGATGCCGCACCTGCCTTGAAGTTTCGAAAGGCACGAAAATTAGACTGTTTGGCCCTGGATTTGGACCTGTCCTGAGGAAGGGCATGACCTTTTCCTCCTGTGATATCAGCAATGATCTCCTTCAAACCAGGCCCGAATAAGGTCTGCCCCTTGAAGGGAATGTTAAGCAGGTTATATTTGGAAGTCACGTCAGCTGACCATGATTTAAGCCATAGCGCTCTGCGCGCCTGTATAGCAAAACCGGAATTCTTAGCCGTTAGTTTAGTCAAATGAACAATGGCATCAGAAACAAAAGAATTGGCTAGCTTAAGTGCCCTAAGTTTGCCAAGTATGTCATCCAATGGAGTCGCTACCTGTAAGGCCTCTTCCAGAGACTTAAACCAGAACGCCGCAGCAGCAGTGACAGGGGCAATGCATGCAAGGGGCTGAAGGATAAAACCTTGTTGACAAAATATTTTCTTAAGGTAACCTTCTAATTTTTTGTCCATTGGATCTGAAAAAGCACAACTGTCCTCGACAGGGATAGTAGTCTGCTTTGCTAAAGTAGAAACTGCTCCCTCCACCTTAGGGACTGTCTGCCAAAAGTCCCGTGTGGTGGCGTCTATAGGAAACATTTTTCTAAAAATAGGAGGGGGAGAGAATGGCACACCTGGTCTATCCCATTCCTTAGTAATAATTTCTGTAAACCTTTTAGGTATTGGAAAAACATCAGTACACACCGGCACTGCAAAGTATTTATCCAGTCTACACAATTTCTCTGGCACTGCAATTGTGTCACAGTCATTCAGAGCAGCTAAAACCTCCTTTAGTAACATGCGGAGGTGTTCAAGCTTAAATTTAAATGTAGAAACATCAGAATCAGGTACTCTGCCTGAGTCAGAAACATCACCCACAGACTGAAGTTCTCCTTCTTCAGCTTCAGTATATTGTGAGGCAGAATCAGACATGGATCTTAAAGCGTCAGTATGCTCTGCATTTCGTCTAACTCCAGAGCTATCTCGCTTACCTCTAAGTTCAGGTATTCTGGCTAATACCGCTGACAGGGTATTATCCATGACTGCCGCCATGTCTTGTAAAGTAAATGCTATAGGTGCCCTTGATGTACTTGGCGCCATTTGAGCGTGAGTCCCTTGAGCGGGAGTCAAAGGATCTGACACGTGGGGAGAGTTAGTCGGCATAACTTCCCCCTACTCAGAATCCTCTGGTGATAAATTTTGCAAAGACATAATATGATCTTTATTGCTTAAAGTGAAATCAGTACATTTGGTACACATTCTCAGAGGGGGTTCCACCGTGGCTTTTAAACATAATGAACAAGGAGTTTCCTCTATGTCAGACATGTTTATACAGACTAGCAATGAGACTAGCAAGCTTGGAAAACACTTTAATTCAAGTTAACAAGCAATATAAATAAACGGTACTGTGCCTTTAAGAGAAACAAATGTTATCAAAATTTGAAAAACAGTGAAAAAAGGCAGTTACACAAACAAAATTTTTACAGTGTATGTAATAGGCTAACAGAGCATTGCACCCACTTGCAAATGGATGATTAACCCCTTAGTTCAAAAAACGGATAAAAAAAACGACATAGACGTTTTTTAACAGTCCCAGCAAAGTGCCACAGCTTTACTGTGGCTCCTACCTTCCCCAATAAACGATTTTAGGCTCTTTAGAGATGTCCTGTAGCATTCAGGGGACTCCTAAGGAAAACTGGATGCCTCAGTCTGTAATTTTAACTGCGCAATAAAGCGCTAAAATAGGCCCCTCCCACTCATTTTACAACAGTGGAAAGCCTCAGGAAACTGTTTCTAGGCAAAAATAAAGCCAGCCATGTGGAAAAAATTAGGCCCCAATAAAGTTTTATCACCAAGCATATATAAAAAATGATTAAACATGCCAGCAAACGTTTTATATAGCATATCTATAAGGGTAATACCCCTGAGAGTAAGCATGATACTAGTCGTTATTAAATCACTGTATTCAGACTTAACTTACATTTATCAGGAATCAGCAGCATTTTCTAGCATTTCCAATCCTAGAAAAAATTATAACTGCACATACCTGATAGCAGAATAAACTGCACGCCATTCTCCCTCTGAAGTTACCTCACTCCTCAGACATGTGTGAGAACAGCAATGGATCTTAGTTACAACCTGCTAAGATCATAGAAAAACTCAGGCAGATTCTTCTTCTATCTCTGCCTGAGAACAATAGCACAACTCCGGTACTATTTAAAATAACAAACTTTTGATTGAAGTTAATAAACTAACTATTTTTCAGCACTCTCCTCTTACTACCTCCATGCGCGTTGAGAGTTGCAAGAGAATGACTGGATATGGTAGGAAGGGGAGGAGCTATATAACAGCTTTGCTGTGGGTCCTCTTGCAACTTCCTGTTGGGAATGAGAATATCCCATAAGTAATGGATGATCCGTGGACTGGATACACCTTACTAGAGAAAATGTATTAATTTGTTATTTGAGCAAAATATAGTAGTCATTCTATATGGGAGGCTGCGGGAAACAGCATAAATGACCAATCCTTCCTTGCAAAGCTCCATTGGGACAGATATCTATGCTAGTACAGTATTAGGTTGTTTTTATTTGCTCCATTTTAATTTAAAAAAAAACAGAATTTATGTTTACCTGATAAATTACTTTCTCCAACGGTGTGTCCGGTCCACGGCGTCATCCTTACTTGTGGGATATTCTCTTCCCCAACAGGAAATGGCAAAGAGCCCAGCAAAGCTGGTCACATGATCCCTCCTAGGCTCCGCCTACCCCAGTCATTCGACCGACGTTAAGGAGGAATATTTGCATAGGAGAAACCATATGGTACCGTGGTGACTGTAGTTAAAGAAAATAAATTATCAGACCTGATTAAAAAAACCAGGGCGGGCCGTGGACCGGACACACCGTTGGAGAAAGTAATTTATCAGGTAAACATAAATTCTGTTTTCTCCAACATAGGTGTGTCCGGTCCACGGCGTCATCCTTACTTGTGGGAACCAATACCAAAGCTTTAGGACACGGATGAAGGGAGGGAGCAAATCAGGTCACCTAAATGGAAGGCACCACGGCTTGCAAAACCTTTCTCCCAAAAATAGCCTCAGAAGAAGCAAAAGTATCAAACTTGTAAAATTTGGTAAAAGTGTGCAGTGAAGACCAAGTCGCTGCCCTACATATCTGATCAACAGAAGCCTCGTTCTTGAAGGCCCATGTGGAAGCCACAGCCCTAGTGGAATGAGCCGTGATTCTTTCGGGAGGCTGCCGTCCGGCAGTCTCGTAAGCCAATCTGATGATGCTTTTAATCCAAAAAGAGAGAGAGGTAGAAGTTGCTTTTTGACCTCTCCTTTTACCGGAATAAACAACAAACAAGGAAGATGTTTGTCTAAAATCCTTTGTAGCGTCTAAATAGAATTTTAGAGCGCGAACAACATCCAAATTGTGCAACAAACGTTCCTTCTTTGAAACTGGTTTCGGACACAGAGAAGGTACGATAATCTCCTGGTTAATGTTTTTGTTAGAAACAACTTTTGGAAGAAAACCAGGTTTAGTACGTAAAACCACCTTATCTGCATGGAACACCAGATAAGGAGGAGAACACTGCAGAGCAGATAATTCTGAAACTCTTCTAGCAGAAGAAATTGCAACTAAAAACAAAACTTTCCAAGATAATAACTTAATATCAACGGAATGTAAGGGTTCAAACGGAACCCCCTGAAGAACTGAAAGAACCAAATTGAGACTCCAAGGAGGAGTCAAAGGTTTGTAAACAGGCTTAATTCTAACCAGAGCCTGAACAAAGGCTTGAACATCTGGCACAGCGGCCAGCTTTTTGTGAAGTAACACAGACAAGGCAGAAATCTGTCCCTTCAGGGAACTTGCAGATAATCCTTTTTCCAATCCTTCTTGAAGGAAGGATAGAATCCTAGGAATCTTAACCTTGTCCCAAGGGAATCCTTTAGATTCACACCAACAGATATATTTTTTCCAAATTTTGTGGTAAATCTTTCTAGTTACAGGCTTTCTGGCCTGAACAAGAGTATCGATAACAGAATCTGAGAACCCTCGCTTCGATAAGATCAAGCGTTCAATCTCCAAGCAGTCAGCTGGAGTGAAACCAGATTCGGATGTTCGAACGGACCCTGAACCAGAAAGTCTCGTCTCAAAGGTAGCTTCCAAGGTGGAGCCGATGACATATTCACCAGATCTGCATACCAAGTCCTGCGTGGCCACGCAGGAGCTATCAAGATCACCGACGCCCTCTCCTGATTGATCCTGGCTACCAGCCTGGGGATGAGAGGAAACGGCGGGAACACATAAGCTAGTTTGAAGGTCCAAGGTGCTACTAGTGCATCCACTAGAGCCGCCTTGGGATCCCTGGATCTGGACCCGTAGCAAGGAACTTTGAAGTTCTGACGAGAGGCCATCAGATCCATGTCTGGAATGCCCCACAGCTGAGTGACTTGGGCAAAGATTTCCGGATGGAGTTCCCACTCCCCCGGATGCAATGTCTGACGACTCAGAAAATCCGCTTCCCAATTTTCCACTCCTGGGATGTGGATAGCAGACAGGTGGCAGGAGTGAGACTCCGCCCATAGAATGATTTTGGTCACTTCTTCCATCGCCAGGGAACTCCTTGTTCCCCCCTGATGGTTGATGTACGCAACAGTTGTCATGTTGTCTGATTGAAACCGTATGAACTTGGCCCTCGCTAGCTGAGGCCAAGCCTTGAGAGCATTGAATATCGCTCTCAGTTCCAGAATATTTATCGGTAACAGAGATTCTTCCCGAGACCAAAGACCCTGAGCTTTCAGGGATCCCCAGACCGCGCCCCAGCCCATCAGACTGGCGTCGGTCGTGACAATGACCCACTCTGGTCTGCGGAATGTCATCCCTCGTGACAGGTTGTCCAGGGACAGCCACCAACGGAGTGAGTCTCTGGTCCTCTGATTTACTTGTATCTTCGGAGACAAGTCTGTATAGTCCCCATTCCACTGACTGAGCATGCACAGTTGTAATAGTATTGGCGCGCTAGATGTACTAGGGGCCTCCTGAGTGGGCAAGACTCGTGTAGACGAAGGAGGGAATGATGCAGTACCATGCTTACTCCCCTCACTTGAGGAATCATCTTGGGCATCATTGTCATTATCACATAAATCACATTTATTTAAATGAATAGGAATTCTGGCTTCCCCACATTCAGAACACAGTCTATCTGGTAGTTCAGACATGTTAAACAGGCATAAACTTGATAAGAAAGTACAAAAAACGTTTTGAAAATAAAACCGTTACTGTCACTTTAAATTTTAAACTGAACACACTTTATTACTGCAATTGCGAAAAAACATGAAGGAATTGTTCAAAATTCACCAAACTTTCACCACAGTGTCTTAAAGCCTTGAAAATATTGCACACCAATTTTGGAAGCTTTAACCCTTAAAATAACGGAACCGGAGCCGTTTTAAGCTTTAACCCCTTTACAGTCCCTGGTATCTGCTTTGCTGAGACCCAACCAAACCCAAAGGGGAATACGATACCAAATGACGCCTTCAGAAGTCTTTTATAAGTATCAGAGCTCCTCTCACATGCGACTGCATGCCATGCCTCTCAAAAACAAGTGCGCAACACCGGCGCGAAAATGAGACTCTGCCTATGCTTTGGGAAAGCCCCTAAAGAATAAGGTGTCTAAAACAGTGCCTGCCGATATTATTATATCAAAATACCAGAATAAATGATTCCTCAAGGCTAAATAAGTGTTAATATCAATCGATTTAGCCCAAAAAAGGTCTACAGTTTAAATAAGCCCTTGTGAAGCCCTTATTTACAATCGTAATAAACATGGCTTACCGGATCCCATAGGGAAAATGACAGCTTCCAGCATTACATCGTCTGTTAGAATGTGTCATACCTCAAGCAGCAAAGGACTGCAAACTGTTCCCCCAACTGAAGTTAATTGCTCTCAACAGTCCTGTGTGGAACAGCCATGGATTTTAGTTACGGTTGCTAAAATCATTTTCCTCATACAAACAGAATTCTTCATCTCTTTTCTGTTTCTGAGTAAATAGTACGTACCAGCACTATTTGAAAATAACAAACTCTTGATTGAATAATGAAAAACTACAGTTAAACACTAAAAAACTCTAAGCCATCTCCGTGGAGATGTTGCCTGTACAACGGCAAAGAGAATGACTGGGGTAGGCGGAGCCTAGGAGGGATCATGTGACCAGCTTTGCTGGGCTCTTTGCCATTTCCTGTTGGGGAAGAGAATATCCCACAAGTAAGGATGACGCCGTGGACCGGACACACCTATGTTGGAGAAACTTTTAATTATTTGTGTGTATAGTGACATTGATCTATTTATTGTTTTTTTTTTTATAGTTTTTTACTTGCCTATATGTGTGAATTAAATATTCTCATATACGTTTTTGATATCACACCAATCAAATATTTTAGGAATTATGATTTTTTTTTTAAAGTGTTGA